>NC_042961.1:58961863-58969363 GCF_901001165.1 Salmo trutta | reverse complement strand
GACCATAGAAAGAGGGGAGGAATATGGAAATATGAAATTGAGAGAGAAATACAGGAAGGGAGGGAGGGTGTATGAAAATTGTAGTTTTCTTTTTCTATACCTCTCTCATTCTCTCTATATCTCTCTCTTTATCTCTCTCTCTTTCTCTATCTCTCTCTCTGTCTCTATCTCTATCTCTCAATTCAAATAATTTCAAGGGGCTTTATTGGCATGGGAAACATATGTTAACATTGCCAATGCAAGTGAGGAAGATAATATACAAAAGTGAAATAAACAATAAAATTGAACAGTAAACATTACACTCACAGAAGTTCCAAAAGAATAAAGACATTACAAATGTCATATTATGTTTATATACAGTGTTGTAACAATGTACAAATGGTTAAAGTACAAAATGGAAAATAAATATGCATAAATATGTGTTGTATTTCCAATAGTGTTTGTTCTTCACTGGTTGACCTTTTCTTGTGGCAACAGGTCACAAATCTTGCTGCTGTGATGGCACACTGGGGTATTTCACCCAGTAGATGTGGGAGTTAATCAAAATCGGGTTTGTTTTCAAATTCTTTGTGGATCTGTGTAATCTGAGGGAAATATGTGTCTCTAATATGGTCAAACATTGGGCAGGAGGTTAGGAAGTGCAGCTCAGTTTCCACCTCATTTTGTGGGCGGTGTGAACATAGCCTGTCTTCTCTTGAGAGCCAGGTCTGCCTACGGCGGCCTTTCTCAATAGCAAGGCTATGCTCACTGAGTCTGTACATAGTCAAAGCTTTCCTTAAGTTTGGGTCAGTCACATGGGTCAGGTATTCTGTCACTGTGTACTCTCTGTTTAGGGCCAAATATCATTCTAGTTTGCTCTGCTTTTTTGTTAAATCTTTCCAATGTGTCAAGTAATCATCTTTTTGTTTTCTCATGATTTGTTTGGGTCTAATTGTGTTGCTGTCCTGGGGCTCTGTGGGGTGTGCTTGTGTTTGTGAACAGAGCCCCAGGACCAGCTTGCTTAGGGGACTCTTCTCCAGGTTCATCTCTCTGTAGGTGATGGCTTTGTTATGGAAGGTTTGGGAATCACTTCCTTTTAGGTGGTTGTAGATTTTAATGGCTCTTTTCTGGATTTTGATAATTAGCGGGTATCGGTCTAATTCTGCTCTGCATGCATTATTTGGTGTTCTACGTTGTACGCGGAGGATATTTTTGCAGAATTCTGCATGCAGAGTTTGGTGTTTGTCCCATTTTGTGAATTCTTGGTTGGTGAGCGGACCCCAGACCTCACAACCATAAAGGGCAATGGGTTCTATAACTGATTCAAGTATTTTTAGCCAGATCCTAATTGGTATGTTGAATTTTATGTTCCTTTTGATGGAATAGAAGGCCCTTCTTGCCTTGTCTCTCAGATCGTTCACAGCTTTGTGGAAGTTACCTGTGGTGCTGATGTTTAGGCCAAGGTATGTATAGTTTTTTGTGTGCTCTAGGGCAACGGTGTCTAGATGGAATTTGTATTTGTGGTCCTGGCGACTGAACCTTTTTTGGAACACCATTATATTTGTCTTACTGAGATTTACTGTCAGGGCCCAGGTCTGGCAGAATCTGTGCAGAAGATCTAGGTGCTGCTGTAGGCCCCCCTTGGTTGATGACAGAAGCACCAGATCATCAGCAAACAGTAGACATTTGACTTCAGATTCTAGTAGGGTGAGGCCGGGTGCTGCAGACTGTTCTAGTGCCCTCGCCAATTCGTTGATATATATGTTGAAGAGGGTGGGGCTGAAGCAGCATCCCTGTCTCACCCCACGGCCCTGTGGGAAGAAATGTGTATGTTTTTTGCCTATTTAAACCGCACACTTGTTGTTTGTGTACATGGATTTTATAATGTCGTATGTTTTTCCCCCAACACCACTTTCCATCAATTTGTATAGCAGACCCTCATGCCAAATTGAGTCGAAGGCTTTTTTTTTTTAAATCAACAAAGCATGAGAAGACTTTGCCTTTGTGTTAGTTTATTTGTTTGTCAATTAGGGTGTGCAGGGTGAATACGTGGTCTGTCGTACAGTAATTTGGTAAAAAGCGAAATTGACATTTGCTCAGTACATTGTTTTCAGTGAGGAAACGTACGAGTCTGCTGATAATGATAATGCAGAGGATTTTCCCAAGGCTGCTGTCGACGCATATCCCACGGTAGTTATTGGGTAAAATTTGTCTCCACTTTTGTGGATTGGGGTGATCAGTCCTTGGTTCCACATATTGGGGAAGATGCCAGAGCTAAGGATGATGTTAAAGAGTTTTAGTATAGCCAATTGGAATTTGTGGTCTGTATATTTGATCATTTCATTTAGTGTACCATCAACACCACAGGCCTTTTTGGGTTGGAAGGTTTGTGTTTTGTCCTGTAGTTCATTCAAGGTAATTGGAGAATCCAGTGGGTTCTGGTAGTCTTTAATAGCTGATTCTAAGATTTGTATTTGATCATGTATATGTTTATGCTGTTTTTTATTTGCTGTAGAGCCAAAAAGGTTGGAGAAGTGGTTTATCCATACATCTTCATTTTGGATAGATAATTCTTTGTGTTGTTGCTTGTTTAGAGTTTTCACATTTTCCCAGAAGTGGTTAGAGTCTATAGATTCTTCAATTATATTGAGCTGATTTCTGACGTGCTGTTCCTTCTTTTTCCGCAGTGTATTTCTGTATTGTTTTGGTGTCATCTGCAGTTGCAGTCTCTCTCTCTTTCTCTCTCTCTTTTTTGCTCTTTATTTCTTTCGCTATTTCTTTCTCTCTCTCTCTCTCTCTCTCTATCTCTCTCTCTCTCTCTCTCTCTCTCTATCTCTCTCTCTCTCTCTCTCTCTCTCTCTCTCTCTCTTTCTCTCTCAATTTCAATTCAAGGGGCTTTATTGGCTTTGGAAACATATGTTAACATTTCCAAAGCAAGTGAACTAGATAATAAACAAAAGTGAAATAAACAGTACACAAATGTACAGTTAACATTACTCTCACAGAAGTTTCATTTTTTTCTAGACCTTTCTCTCTTTCTCTGTCTCTCTCGCTCTTTCTCCGCCTATATACTTGTCTTTCTCTCTATCTGTCCTTCCTGTCCTGGCCTGTCTTTCACTCAAAAACACTTCTCCAAACTGGCCTTCTCTACTTTTCTCAATTTTGTCTCTTGATCCCCTCATCCATCCTCTTTCTCTTCTCTCTCTCTCCCTGTCTTTTTCCCCCTCTATTTTGTGTCTTTCACTCCAAAAAATGTGAGCAATATCCAGTGAGTACAGGCTCAGGCTTTTAGCGCTCATCCTTGACATTTCCCACAATCCATTTTTCCTCTCTACTCTCTCTTTTAAAAAAAAATTGTATTATTATTCCTCCTTCTCTGTGAGAAAGAAGAGAAGGACATTTTAGCCTGGCCTCTGAACACTGTAGTCTTCCAGGGCTGCGTCATAAATGACGCCCTATTTCCTATATATAGTGCCCTAATGGGCCCTGGTCATAAGTAGTGCACTTTATAGGGAATAGGGGGCCATTTGAGACGCAAGCCAGGTCTGAAGTAGAGAGAAGTCGACCCATGAATTTCAATGTGCCTCTGTTTCTATTAACCAAATAACCATGCAGAGGAGACACACACCATGTACACAACACTCCCACTCACACCCACTACAGGACTACGGCAGTAGTCTCGCCTGTGTCTAATCTGCTGTGTTATTTCCATTACCAGGCGATCAGTGGCTGTAATAACATCAGTGCCTGTAATGCAGGTCTAATAGACTGAGCTCCCTGATGACAAGAGACTGTCACACTCCCACAGACACACAATCAAACTGTGTATGTGTGTGTATGTGTGTTTGTGTATATGTTTGTGTGTGTGTGTGTGTTTTTGTGTGTGTTTGTGTGTGTGTTTGTGTGTGTGTGTATGTTTGTGTGTTTGTGTGTGTGTGTGTGTGTGTGTTTGTTTGTGTGTGTGTGCATTTGTGTGTGTGTGTGTGTGTGTGTGTGTGTGTGTGTGCATTTGTGTGTGTGTGTGTTTGTGTGTTTATTTGTGTGTGTGTGTGTGTGTGTGTGTGTGTGTGTGTGTGTGTGTAAAAGAGAGACACTGAGTGTGTAATCAAAGACTCAGAGGGGAGTTTTCCCATTATCTTGCAGATCAGCCTCACAGTGAAACGTTCCCACAACACCGACGCCATGTTACTCAGTCAGTAGTGGTAGTCTTCAGTTAGTTTAAGCACAGAGCCTCGTCAACACCGACGCAACATTATCAAATAAAATAAAATAAAGCTTTATTTATACAGCACATTTCAGACATGAAATGTAATGCAATGTGCTTCACAGAAATATATATATTTTTAATATTTACTACACAACAAACACAAGAGGATAACAGTGAGAACCGAATGACTAAAAAGCACCCTACGGAATAGCAAAGCTATAAAAGTGTGTTTTAAAATCTCTTCTAAATATGTCCACAGTTTGCCAGGCCTCTTGGTCCTAGGCTTTGGGATAGTTAAAAGGCCAGAGGACCTGAGGGACCTACTCGGTACATCACTTAAAAGAATGTCTGACATGTATTGGGGTGCACAATCGTGAATTGATTTAAAAACCAATCGAAGAATCTTTAATTTCATTCTAAAACTCCCAGGCGCCCAGTGCAGAGACCTTAAACCTGTGTGATGTGTGTTCTCCGTCTGGTCTTGGTCAGTACCCGTTCTGCAGCATTCTGTACGTTTTGCAGTAGACCAATGGCTTTCTTGGGTAGACCAGACTGCAGAGCATTACAGTAGCAGGGGCGAAAATCTGATATCAACTTTGGAGGGGACAATTACATGAAATTTTCTCAAGAGCAATTCCTGAGGGGGACACCAAAAGTAGTGCTGTAACACATAGCCTACATTGTAATATGGTAAATGTATATTGAGGAACCAAAGATATAAGGTGTTTGCCGTACTCCTAACTACCGGTACCCAAAACTACACAACTAATCACAACAGCAATACCATTGCCTTTAACAAATCTTAGTTCAGTCACCAGTTTAAGTTGAGAGTGGGGGTATCCATGGCATTTTCCAATTATGTTCCTATTTTACAAGTAAAAAAAATTGAGAACCTTTCATAATGTTGCCAAACAAAGACTCAACAAACTTACCTGAGACTCCCTGTCTCTGCCAGTCTGTCCCTGCATATCTGTCCCCAACTCTGCTGTCTGTGTGCCATCTGTTGCCTGCTCTGCCTAATGACATCATTGTGAAACATTTCCATTAGAATTTCATTTCTTTCTTATGAACATTTTATCAACTAGTCTTTGAGATATTAGGCTACTAGGGTTCTTACTATGCGTTTTGGTGTATTGAAAAATACTCTGATGTCCGTCTTTTATTTTTCTGCCATTTTTCTACCTGGCTGGCTGGCTGGCTACACACACAGTGTGTAGGTTATTTATAGTAGGAGATGGGCTTCTATCATCTTCAATCATTCTATTTGGGCTTCGATCTAAAAGGTAGCTAGCAAATGTGAAACGGATTAAAATGACAAGAGTTGACAGCTGTATGAGTTCACCATTTACACAACATATGCTGCAACCTTTTGTAATTTTAATAGTTTGTTTCATATTGGCTGGCTTCCAACAATAGCTGAATTTGCAAAGCTAGCGAGCACCAATTCAGTTTCAGTGGTGTTTGCTATAATCTTTGCTACCCGGGTTAAATAACGGTGCAATAAAATAAATAAATAAAAGTTCCCTTGCGACAAATTAGCTTTTGCAACGAGACCATTAAATATATTTAAGACAATGGTAGAAGAGAGTGTAGTTCTGTTCAGTTTGGATTTCAGTTTATCGCTAACCTTATCACAGAGACTTTGAAGCACTAACTTACATCATCTGCATGCTGATCTTGGAATAAATTGACGATAGCAAAGATTCCATCTTTGACGACGCCACATAAATGGAATAGGTACTAGCTAGTTTAATAGTTAATATTTGCGCGCTAGCTCTGCATATTCAGCTAGTGTGTGTGCGCGATTGACTGGATTAACCTCACGTCAGTTACGTGCATTGAGTGCCTTTCAGACAGTAGATACGACCTCTCTGTTACCTTGCCAACTAAGGAACTGGCAGTGGATCAAACCATTGTGAGGCAAAGGGTGAGGGGGTCGCAATCTTTTGAAACTTAAAAACGCGCTATTAAGTGTCTATAATCAGCACAATTGCTTTCATTGCATATTATTAATATTATTTAAATTACATAGTAATGTTTCAGTGATATATTGGGGGGGAAAATCATATTTTTCCCAGGATGGGGGGGTCGTGTCCCCTCCGTCCCCCCCGGGATTTCCGCCCCTGTACAGTAGTTAAGCCTGCTTGTAGTAAAAGCATGGATGAGTCTCTCAGCCTGAGAGAGAAACGGCCGCACCTTGGCAATGTTCCTCAGGTGGTAAAAAGCTATTTGGTCACATTCCTAATAGTGTTAGTCAACCCCGACACAAGATTACTCAGTCATTAGTGTTAGTCAACCCCGACACAACATTACTCAGACATTAGTGTTAGTCAACCCCGACACAACATTACTCAGTCATTAGTGTTAGTCAACCCCGACACAAGATTACTCAGTCATTAGTGTTAGTCAACCCCTACACAACATTACTCAGTCATTAGTGTTAGTCAACCCCTACACAACATTACTCAGTCATTAGTGTTAGTCAACCCCGACACAACATTACTCAGTCATCAGTTAGTCAACCCCGACACAACATTACTCAGCCATTAGTGTTAGTCAACCCCGACACAACATTACTCAGTCATTAGTGTTAGTCAACCCCGACACAACATTACTCAGACATTAGTGTTAGTCAACCCCGACACAACATTACTCAGACATTAGTGTTAGTCAACACCGACACAACATTACTCAGTCATCAGTTAGTCAACCCCGACACAACATTACTCAGTCATTAGTGTTAGTCAACCCCGACACAACATTACTCAGTCATTAGTGTTAGTCAACCCCTACACAACATTACTCAGTCAGTGGTGTTAGTCAACCCCTACACAACATTACTCAGTCATTAGTGTTAGTCATCAGTGAGGTTAAACACTGAGCGTCATCAACCCCGACACAACATTACTCAGTCATTAGTGTTAGTCAACCCCGACACAACATTACTCAGTCATTAGTGTTAGTCAATCCCTACACAACATTACTCAGTCATTAGTGTTAGTCAACCCCTACACAACATTACTCAGTTAGTGGTGTTAGTCAACCCCGACACAACATTACTCAGTCATTAGTGTTAGTCAACCCCGACACAACATTACTCAGTCATTAGTGTTAGTCAACCCCTACACAAGATTAGTCAGTCATTAGTGTTAGTCAACCCTGACACAACATTACTCAGTCATTAGTGTTAGTCAACCCCGACACAACATTACTCAGTCATTAGTGTTAGTCAACCCCGACACAACATTACTCAGTCATTAGTGTTAGTCAACCCCGACACAACATTACTCAGTCATTAGTGTTAGTCAACCCCG
>NC_042961.1:58897067-58902158 GCF_901001165.1 Salmo trutta | reverse complement strand
GGGAGAGGGAGGAGGGAGAGGAGGAGGAAGGAAGGAAGGAAGGGAGGGAGGGGAGGGAGGGAGGGAGGGAGGGAGGGAGGGAGAGAGCGAGAGAGAGAGAGAGAGAGGGAGGGAGGGAGGGAGGGAGAGAGGGAAGGAGGAAGGAAGGAAGGAAGGAAGGAAGGAAGGAAGGGAGGGAGGAGGGAGGGAGGGGAGGGAGGGAGGAGAGAGGAGAGAGGGAAGGAAGGAAGGAGAGGGAGGGAGGGAGAGAGGGAGGGAGGGAATTAGGGAGAGAGAGAGGGAGGGGAGGAGGGAGGGAAGGAAGGAAGGAGAGAGGGAGGGAGGGAGAGAGGGAGGGAGGGAGAGAGGGAGGGAGAGAGGGAGGGAGGGAAGGAGGGAGAGAGGGAGGGAGGGAGAGAGGGAAGGAGGGAGAGAGGGAGGGAGGGAGGGAGAGAGGGAGGGAGGGAGGGAGGGAAGGAAGGAAGGAAGGAAGGGAGGAAGGGAGGGAGGGAGGAAGGGAGGAGGGAAGGAAGGAAGGAAGGGAGGGAGGAAGGAAGGAAGGGAGGGAGGGAGGGAGGGAGGGAGGGAGGGAGGAAGGAAGGAAGGGAGGGAGGGAGGGAGGGAGGGAGGGAGGAAGGAAGGGAGGGAGGGAGGGAGGAAGGAAGGAAGGAAGGAAGGAAGGAAGGAAGGAAGGAAGGAAGGAAGGAAGGAAGGAAGGAAGGATGGAGAGAGGGAGGGAGGGAGGGAGGGAAATAAACAATGATCCAGATTTCAATGAACTATATAACACATTCATTCGGTGGCACCTCCAGTAAATGGAGCTAAAAAGGGAATGCTGTAAAAATGTAGTTATCCATCTTAAACCCTCTGGAGGACAGGGATGACAGACATTGTGTGTGTGTGTGTGTGTGTGTGTGTGTGTGTGTGAGTGTGTGGGCTGATATAAATGTCATTCACTGTAGAGGTTGATGAAAGAGGATGATAATAGACATTATTATTATTATGAAATATTTGTCCACGAATACCAAGAGGACAGAGCTAATATACATATCATCTGAATAGAGGGTAATGTACAGGTTATAATCTGGAGAACAGAGCTAATATACATATCATCTGAATAGAGGGTAATGTACAGGTTATAATCTGGAGAACAGAGCTAATATACGTATCATCTGAATAGAGGGTAATGTACAGGTTATAATCTGGAGAACAGGGCTTCAGAAGGTATTCATACTCCTTGATTTATTTAACAGTTTGTTTTGTTACAACCTGAATTCAAAATGTATTAAATAGATTTTGTTTTCTGTATTAAATAAAATAAAAAAAATGCTCAGCCATCTACACATAATACCCTATAATGACAAAGTGAAAACATGTGAAAACATATTTTTAGAAATGTTTGCAAATACATAATTTTTATAAGTATTCACACCCCCGAGTCAATAATATGGTGAAGCTCCTTTCGTAGCGATTACAGCTGTGAGTCTTTCTTGGTAAGTCTCTAAGAGCTTTCCACACCTGGATTGTGCAACATTTGCCCATTATTATTTTCAAAACTCAAGCTCTGTCAAATTGGTTGTTGATCATTGCTAGACAACCATTTTCAGGTGTTACCATAGACGTTCAAGTAGATTTAAGTCAAAACTGTAACTCAGCCACTGAGAAACAATCACTGTCTTCTTCGTAAGCAACTCCAGTGTATATTTGGCCTTGTGTTTTAGGTTATTGTCCTGCTGAAAGGTGAATTCATCTCCCAGTGTCTGGTGGAAAGCAGACTGAATATCAAGGTTGTGGGTAACTGGTGAAAGGAGTCAGCCGCAGGAGAGCTGAGATGCGTGGACAAGGTATTTAATTCAAGAAAACACCAGTATAAAACACAATACAATGGTGCTGGAAAAATACCGCTACCACGAAATAAATGGGCGTAATCACAAAACCCGGTAACAATATACCAGCCGTCAGATACAGCCTTAAAATAAAACAAACACGCACACAAACATGGGGGAAACCAGAGGGTTAAATAGTGAACATGTAATGGGGGAATTGAAACCAGGTGTGTAAAAACCAAAGACAAAACAAATGGAAAATGAAAAGTGGATCGGCGATGGCTAGAAGGCCGGTGACGTCGACCGCCGAACACCGCCCGAACAAGGAGAGGAGCCGACTCCGGCGGAAGTCGTGATACTGAACCAGGTTTTCCTCTAGGATTTAGCCTGTGTTTAGCTCCATTCTGTATCTTTTTTATCCTGAAAAACTCCCAGTCCTTAACAATTACAAGCATTACAAGCATACCCATAACATGATGCAGGTAGCCTGGCGGGTAGGAACGTTGGGCCATTAACCGAAAGGTTGCTGGATCGAATCCCTGAGCTGACAAGATAAATATCTGTCATTCTGTTCCTGAACAAGGCAGTTAACCCACTGTTCCACGGGTGCCGAAGACATGGATGTCGATTATGGCAGCCCTCCGCACCTCTCTGATTCAGAGGGGTTGGGTTAAATGCGGAAGACACATTTCAGTTGAATGCATTTAGTTGGACAACTGACTAGCTATCCCCCTTTCCTTTCCTTTATGCTTGAACATATCACGTGTGGTGCTCAGTATTGTGTTGTATTGGATTTGCCCCAAACTTAACACTTTGTATTCAGGATAGAAAGTTCATTTATTTGTCACATTTTTTTGCAGTATTACTTTAGTGCCTTGTTGCATGTTTTGGAATGTTTTGATTATGTACAGGCTTCCTTCTCTTCACTCTGTCAGTTATGTTAGTATTGTGGAGTAATGGTCCCATGTGGCTCAGTTGGTAGAGCATGGTGTTTGCAACGCCAGGGTTGTGGGTTTGATTCCCACGGGGGACCCGTACGAGAAAAAAAAAATGTATGAAATGTATGCGTTCACTACTCTATGTCGCTCTGGATAAGAGCGTCTGCTAAATGACTAAAATGTAAATGAGTAACTACAATGTTGTTGATCCATCCTCAGTTTTCTCCTATCACAGCCATTAAACTCTGTAACTGTTTTAAAGTCACCATTGACCTCATGGTGAAATCCCTGAGAAGTTTTTTCCCTTTCCGGAATCCGAGTTAGGAAAAACGCCTTTATCTTTGTAGTGAATGTATTGATACACCATCCAAAGTGTAGTTAATAACTTCACCATGCTCAAAGGGATATTCAATGTCTGATTTTTTATTTTTATCCATCAACCAATTGGAGTCCTTCTTTGCGAGTCATTGGAAACCCTCCCTGGTCTTTGTGGTTGAATCTGTGTTTGAAATTCACTGCTCGACTGAGGGAACTTACAGATAATTGTATGTGTGGGGTACAGAGATGAGGTAGTCATTCAAAAATCATGTTTAACACTATTATCGCACACAGAGTGAATCCATGTAACTTTTTATGTGACTTGTTAAGCACATTTTTACTTCTGAAGGTATTTTGGCTTGCTATAACACTAAATTGTCTTCCCTATTATTCTACAATGTAGGAAAAAAAACTGGAATTATTAGGGTATGTCCAGAATGTTGACTGGTACCGTGTATATACACTGCTCAAAAAAATAAAGGGAACACTTAAACAACACAATGTAACTCCAAGTCAATCACACTTGTGTGAAATCAAACTGTCCACTTAGGAAGCAACACTGATTGACAATAAATGTCACATGTTGTTGTGCAAATGGAATAGACAACAGGTGGAAATTATAGGCAATTAGCAAGACACCCCCAATAAAGGAGTGGTTCTGCAGGTGGTAACCACAGACCACTTCTCAGTTCCTATGCTTCCTGGCTGATGTTTTGGTCACTTTTGAATGCTGGCGGTGCTTTCACTCTAGTGGTAGCATGAGACGGAGTCTACAACCCACACAAGTGGCTCAGGTAGTGCAGCTCATCCAGGATGGCACATCAATGCGAGCTGTGGCAAGAAGGTTTGCTGTGTCTATCAGCGTAGTGTCCAGAGCATGGAGGTGCTACCAGGAGACAGGCCAGTACATCAGGAGACGTGGAGGAGGCCGTAGGAGGGCAACAACCCAGCAGCAGGACCGCTACCTCCGCCTTTGTGCAACGAGGAGCAGGAGGAGCACTGCCAGAGCCCTGCAAAATGACCTCCAGCAGGCCATAAATGTGCATGTGTCTGCTCAAACGGTCAGAAACAGACTCTATGAGGGTGGTATGAGGGCCCGACGTCCACAGGTGGGGGTTGTGCTTACAGCCCAACACCGTGCAGGACATTTGGCATTTGCCAGAGAACACCAAGATTGTCAAATTCGCCACTGGCGCCCTGTGCTCTTCACAGATGAAAGTAGGTTCACACTGAGCACATGTGACAGACGTGACAGTCTGGAGACGCCGTGGAGAACGTTCCGCTGCCTGCAACATCCTCCAGCATGACCGGTTTGGCGGTTGATCAGTCATGGTGTGGGGTGGCATTTCTTTGGGGGGCCGCACAGCCCTCCATGTGCTCGCCAGAGGTAGCCTGACTGCCATTAGGTACCAAGATGAGATCCTCAGACCCCTTGTGAGACCATATGCTGGTGCGGTTGGCCCTGGGTTCCTCCTAATGCAAGACAATGCTAGACCTCATGTGGCTGGAGTGTGTCAGCAGTTCCTGCAAGAGGAAGGCATTGATGCTATGGATGGGCCCGCCCGTTCCCCAGATCTGAATCCAATTGAGCACATCTGGGACATCATGCCTCGCTCCATCCACCAACGCCACGTTGCACCACAGACTGTCCAGGAGTTGGCGGATGCTTTAGTCCAGGTTTGGGAGGAGATCCCTCAGGAGACCAACCGCCACCTCATCAGGAGCATGCCCAGGCGTTGTAGGGAGGTCATACAGGCACGTGGAGGCCACACACACTACTGACCCTCATTTTGACTTGTTTTAAGGACATTACATCAAAGTTGGATCAGCCTGTAGTGTGGTTTTCCACTTTAATTTTGAGTGTGTCTCCAAATCCAGACCTCCATGGGCTGATAAATTGGATTTCCATTGATTATTTTTGTGTGATTTTGTTGTCAGCACATTCAACTATGTAAAGAAAAAAGTTTTTAATAAGATTATTTCATTCATTCAGATCTAGGATGTGTTATTTTAGTGTTCCCTTTATTTTT
>NC_042961.1:58864567-58894567 GCF_901001165.1 Salmo trutta | reverse complement strand
GTTAGGTTTAGGAGTTAGGATTTAGGGTTAGGAGTTAGGTTTAGAGGTAGGAGTTAGGGTTAGGAGTTAGGTTTAGGAGTTAGGTTTAGAGTTAGGAATTAGGGTTAGGAGTTAGGTTTAGAGGTAGGAGTTAGGGTTAGGAGTTAGGTTTAGGAGTTAGGATTTAGGGTTAGGAGTTAGGTTTAGAGTTAGGAGTTAGGGTTAGGAGTTAGGCTTATGAGTTAGGTTTAGAGTTAGGAGTTAGGGTTAGGAGTTAGGTTTAGAGGTAGGAGTTAGGGCTAGGAGTTAGGTTTAGGAATTAGGTTTAGACTTAGGAGATGGGGTTAGAGTTAGGAGTTAGGTTTAGAGTTAGGGGTTAGGAGTTAGGAGTTAGGTTTTGGAGTTAGGTTTAGAGTTAGGAGTTAGGTTTAGGGTTAGGAGTTAGGTTTAGAGTTAGGGGTTAGGAGTTAGGAGTTACGTTTTGGAGTTAGGTTTAGAGTTAGGAGTTAGGTTTAGGGTTCGGAGTTAGGTTTAGAAGTTAGGTTTAGAGTTAGGAGTTGGGGTTAGCGTTAGGAGTTAGGTTTAGAGTTAGGGGTCAGGGTTAGGAGTTAGGGGTTAAGTTTCGGAGTTAGGTTTAGAAGTTAGGTTTAGAGTTAGGAGTTGGGGTTAGCGTTAGGAGTTAGGTTTAGAGTTAGGGGTCAGGGTTAGAGTTAGGAGTTAGGAGTTAGGGTTAGGAGTCAGGTTTAGGAGTCAGGTTTAGAGTTAAGAGTTAGGTTTAGAGTTAGGAGTTAGGTTTACAGTTAGGATTTAGGTTTAGAGGTAAGGGTTAGGGTTAGAGTTAGGAGTCAGGGTTTAGGAGTTAGGTTTAGTAGTTATTTTTAGAGTTAGGATTTAGGGTTAGAGTTAGGGTTTAGGTTTAGGAGTTAGGTTTAGAGTTAGGGGTTAGGATTAGAGTTAGCAGTTAGGATTAGAGTTAGGAGTTAGGTTTAGAGTTAGGAGTTAGGTTTAGAGTTAGGGTTAGGAATTAGGTTTAAAGTTAGAGTTAGGAGTTAAGTTTAGAGTTGGGAGTTAGGTTTAGAGTTAGGAGTTAGGTTATGAGTTAGGAGTTAGGTTTAGAAGTTAGGAGTTAGGGTTAGGAGTTAGGTTTAGAGTTAGGAGTTAGGTTTAGAGTCAGGAATTAGGTTTAGAGTCAGGAGTTAGGTTTAGAGTTAGCGTTAGGAGTTAGGTTTAGAGTTAGGAGTTAGGTGTAGAGTTAGGGTTAGGAATTAGATTTAGAGTTAGGAGTTAGGTTTAGAGTTAGAAGTTAGGGTTAGGAGTTAGGGTAAGGGTTAGAGTTAGGAGTAAGGGTTTGGAGTTAGAAGTTAGGGTTAGGAGTTAGGAGTTGGGGTTAGGAGTTAGGGTTAGGTGTTAGGAGTTAGGTTTAGGAGTTAGGTTTAGAGTTAGAAGTTAGAGTTAGGAGTTAGGAGTTGGGGTTAGGAGTTAGGAGTTAGGGTTAGGAGTTAGGAGTTAGGTTTAGGAGTTAGGTTTAGAGTTAGAAGTTAGGGTTAGGAGTTAGGTTTAGGAGTTAGGTTTAGAGTTAGAAGTTAGGGTTAGTAGTTAGGAGTTGGGGTTGGGTTAGAGTTAGGAGTAAGGGTTTGGAGTTAGGAGTTAGGTTTATGAGTTAGGTTTAGAGTTAGAAGTTAGGGTTAGGAGTTAGGAGTTGGGGTTAGGAGTTAGGAGTTAGGGTTAGGAGTTAGGGTTAGGAGTTAGGTTTAGGAGTTAGGTTTAGAGTTAGAAGTTAGGGTTAGGAGTTAGGTTTAGCGTTAGAAGTTAGGGTTAGGAGTTAGGAGTTGGGGTTGGGTTAGAGTTAGGAGTAAGGGTTTGGAGTTAGGAGTTAGGTTTATGCGTTAGGTTTAGAGTTACAAGTTAGGGTTAGGAGCTAGGAGTTGGGGTTAGGGGTTAGGAGTTAGGAGTTGGGGTTAGGAGTTAGGGTTATGAGTTAGGAGTTGGGGTTAGGGGTTAGGGTTATGAGTTAGGAGTTGGGGTTAGGGGTTAGGAGTTGGGGTTAGGAGTTAGGGTTATGAGTTAGGAGTTGGGGTTAGGGGTTAGGAGTTGGGGTTAGGAGTTAGGAGTTGGGGTTAGGGGTTGGGGAAAATAGGATTCCAGAATGGGAATCAAATGTTGGTTCCCAAAAAGTCCTCACAAGTATGGTAAGATATAACTGTGTGTGTGTTTCTAACCGGAGTGTGACACTTCCAACTCTCAACACCAACATCTCTTAAGTTGCATGACAAATAATACTAACCTCATCTATGAATAGGAATAATGTGCAGTTCATCTCCTGCGTGAAATTGTTGCACCAATGTAATTTGTTTCCCAACAATTCCTATGGGCTCTGTGGTATAGTGGTGTTAACGCTGAGAGATTAGTGCTTTTTAAGGTCGGTTTGGTTCCGGTTCGATTATAAAAAAATTATCAGGGTTTTCGATTTCGCTTTGATTATTTGGGTTGAATGCTGCAACAACACAGAATAACACCATTATTAACAGTCCTGTGATGGTAGTGACTGTCCATTACTGCTAATCACTTATTAACCATCACTTATTCACATGAAATACTTTAATAAAATATTTATTTGATTTGATGACTGTATTATTACATTCAAAGTCATCATCTCGTCGCCATAGAGCGGTGCTGCCTATGCTGTACGGCAAAAGCACAATTTTTAGTAGTTCTTCAAATTAAATAAGAAATGCCTTTATGACAGCTGAATAACACCTATCAGTCACTTAGATAATGTATTTTCAAGTAGAGATACCCCACGATGCAATAGCTGCTCTCTAAAGTGCATGAGGAAAGTATTCAGACCCTTTGACTTTTCCCACATTTTATTACATTACAGCCTTATTCTAAAATGGATTAAAAAAAAATAATCCTCATCAATCTACACACAATACCCCATAATGACAAAGTGAAGAAAAGAAATTGTACATTTTGGCTAATTTATTAAAAATAAAAAACAAAAATACCTTATTTACATAAGTATTCAGACCCTTTTGCTATGATTGGAGTCCACCTGTGGTAACTTCAATTGATTGACATGATTTGGAAAGGCTCACACCTGTCTGTATAAGGTCCCATAGTTGACAGTGCATGTCAGAGGAAAAACCAAGTAATTAGGTCAAAGGAATTGTCCGTAGAGCTCCGCGACAGGATTGTGTCGAGGTACAGATCTAGGGAAGGGTACGAAAAAATGTCTGCAGCATTGAAGGTCCCCAGAACACATCATTCTTAAGTGTAAAAAAGATTGGAACCACCAAGACTCTTCCTAGAGCTGGCCGCCCGGCCAAACTGAGCAATCGGGGGAAAAGGGCCTTGGTCAGGGAGGTGATGGTCACGCTGACAGACCTCCAGAGTTCCTCTGTGGAGATGGTAGAACCTTCCAGAAGAACAACCATCTCTGCAGCACTCCACCAATCAGGCCTTTGTGGTAGAGTTGCCAGACGGAAGCCAATCCCCAGTAAAAGGCACGACAGCCCACTTGGAGTTTGCCAAAAGGCACTTAAAGATCCTCAAACCATGAGAAATAAGATTCTCTGGTCTGATAAACCAAGATTGAACTAACATTTCTAAAAACCTGTTTTTGCTTTGTCATCATGGGTTATTGTGTGGTGGGAATGAGGGAGAAACTGAGGGGGAATGAGGGGGGGAAACAATTTAATCAATTTAGAAATAAGGCTGTAACGTAATAAAATGTGAAAAAGTGAAGCGGTCAAATGCGTTGTATATGACCTCGCGATCGCACGTTCTTCTGCATCTTCCGTAGCAGGCGTAAAAGAAACACAGACCACACAATGGATTGTGGTCATTGTAGTTAATTAGCACTTTTTTAATGCTCTAAACTAATGTTGAATATTGGCCTGTTGGAAACTACAACTCCCTACTACATCACACAGTCCAGGCTTGATTGGATGTATCTCCAGAGAAACTGTTTGAGGTGTTCATTGAGCTCACAGAAAAACTAAAACATTAAATGGAATTCAAATAATTGAACCAACGTCAGTCAATAACTTGTTTAAAAAAATAAAAAAAATATCTGACATTTTGGTTAATGGATCAGCACTAAGCGGTGTTGTGTCTGATATCTGATATGGTTTCCCTCCCAGGGGAATTCAGTTTCTTTGTTGTTTGTTCATTTCCTGTGTGAATCAAGTGTCACAACACCTGTTTTGGGCCAGGTAGCGTTGTAGTGATATGGTTTTCCTGACTCTGTGTGTGTGTGTGTGTGTGTGTGTGTGTGTGTGTGTGTGTGTGTGTGTGTGTGTGTGTGTGTGTGTGTGTGTGTGTGTGCGTGTGCGTGTGCGTGTGCGTGTCTAAGACAGGCTAGTGTCGTGTCGGCTGCACCTGTTCCTGACAGGCAATACAGATGGTACTGCACACTCACACACACACACACACACAGCATACTGACACCCTACTCCACTTTTGACCATGGCCCGTTGCACTCCCTTCAGTAGTAGTGCTCTATGTAGGGAATAGGGTGCCATTTGGGGATGACATGGTGAGAATGTTATTCAATATTATACATTATACTCACTTCTCAATATTATACAATATACTCACTTCTCAATATTATACATTATACTCACTTCTCAATATTATACAATATACTCACTTCTCAATATTATACAATATACTCACTTCTCAATATTATACATTATACTCACTTCTCAATATTATACAATATACTCACTTCTCAATATTATACATTATACTCACTTCTCAATATTATACATTATACTCACTTCTCAATATTATACAATATACTCACTTCTCAATATTATACAATATAGTCACTTCTCTAACCTATATAATATACTCACTTCTCAATACTATACATTATACTCACTTCTCAGTACTTTACAATATATTCACTTCCCAATACTATACAATATACTCACATCTCAATACTTTACAATATACTCACTTCTCAATACTATACATTATACTCACTTCTCAATACTATACAATATACTCACTTCTCAATACTATACAATATAGTCACTTCTCAATAGTATACAATATAGTCACAGCTCAATACTATACATTATACTCACTTGTCAGTACTATACAATATGTTCACTTCTCAATACTATACAATATATTCACTTCTCAATACTTTACAATATACACACTTCTCGATACTTTACAACATACACACTTCTAAATACTATACAATATACTCACTTCTCAATACTATACAATATACTCACTTCTCAATACTATACAATATATTTACTTCTCAATACTGTCATGACTGTCCTGCTCGGCTCAGGTTACCAATGACCACAATCCTGCAGAGAGATTTCATCCCCACTAGAGGAGAAGGGATCTCAAGGGATAGGAAGATGTGGGGGTTTTATGACCCCTCACGCCCATGGTAAATCTTAGGCAACAGACACATTTCCTTTGTCCTCTCACTGTGGAGAACCAGCCTCAGAACATTAAACATGCAATAAAGGGACTTTGGAACAATGGTTTCCATCAGCCACAATGGTGGTCATGACGATAGATGGGATATGAAAATATGTCATTTTTGTTTTGTTATTAAAGGTTAATAGATGACGTTATTACGAAAACATTGTAACTTTAAGAGTTGTCCTAGTATATGCTTGATGTTTATACATTGTACATTGTGTGGAAAATGTCCAAATCAAAGAGAATGTTTTGGTAAAGATGAAATGTTAGTAGTCTAAAATTAGATTGGAGTTAAATCTAGACCTCCAGCCTCTTAACTTGTTAAATCTAGACCTCCAGCCTCTTAACTAGTTAAATCTAGACCTCCAGCCTCTTAACTAGTTAAATCTAGACCTCCAGCCTCTTAACTAGTTAAATCTAGACCTCCAGCCTCTTAACTAGTTAAATCTAGACCTCCAGCCTCTTAACTAGTTAAATCTAGACCTCCAGCCTCTTAACTAGTTAAATCTAGACCTCCAGCCTCTTAACTTGGTACGCCCAGAGAATTGCCCTAAAGGCGGTTACGCCCACTTCTGACCCGAGGGTATAAGACATGTGAGTTAAGAATTAACATACAGACTAAGTGACCCAAGCTGCAGCCAAGGTCTAAAAAGTCAACGAACCCAAAACGCACCACAAGGTTGAAGACAAAGAAATATTTTTTCTACCCATGCTACGGATGAGTAGCTGTATCTAAGCGGGTGAATTCAAGCCGGACCACCCAGTCTCCACTCCCCATCGAATCGTGGTATCTACGCTGTTTCATTCCTACGCTGTGAGCTCTGAGCTACAGACCTGGCTGTCCTCTGAAGATCCCTTTCAGAACAAGGGCAAGGAATCAGACCACTAAGCCAAAAGGACACTGACATCGTGAGGACAACCAGGGAGTTGCACCGGAGAAGTGCGTCATTGAGAAGCCTAAACGACCCACGTGGAGCTTCCCATCTGAGACCTCCAACACGTAGTTACATCATTATATTCTGACCCATAAGAGCGGCAGTTCGGGGCAAGGCTAGGGTTAAAATAAGCATAGCTGACAAATGCACCCAAATGTATATTTCTCTTGTGTACTTTCTCTTGTTCTCTCTCTTTTAAATCCCCATTTGGGTAACACGCGCCATAGTGTGTTGGCCCGTTATACTAAGTTCTAATCAATAGCCTAAACTGTGTTTTGTGTATGTGTATCTTTTATCATCATTTTTGTTTTCTAGTAAATAAATAATCAACTAAAATTGGTGTGGTACGAACTCATTGGTGGGACCCGGGTTTGTGCAGATTCACGGATTATGCGACGTTCAGAATGAGACTGTAGAGGAAATTGATTAATTAGCGACTGTTGTAAAATCTATATTCTGATATTCTTTGAGTTAATTTGGGAAATAGAAACTCAATAAAACTAATTTTCCCATGGTGCCCCAGGTTAATGAGTTAATAATTGCTTGATTCATTTAATCACGCAGTTAGAAACCTTTAATCATTCGATGAGCAACAGTCGTCACATTAACTAATACAACGTCAGCTCTCCTCACCTCTCCTCCCCTCACCTCTCCTCACCTCACCTCTCCTCCCCTCTCCTCACCTCCCCTCTCCTCACCTCTCATCTCCTCTCCTCACCTCTCCTCCCCTCTCCTCACCTCTCATCTCCTCACCTCTCCTCCCCTCACCTCTCATCTCATCTCCTCACCTCTCATCTCATCTCCTCACCTCTCCTCCCCTCTCCTCACCTCTCCTCACCTCTCATCTCCTCTCGTCTCCTCACCCCATCCCTCCTCCTCTTCCTCCTAACATAAGTTAATTGGGGGAGGCAGCCCTCTTCTTTTCTTCCTCCCTTGAGGATTCTGTCCTGCCTGATGCCCTTGGACCACAATTTACCTTCCTACCTCTCTAGACTGTACCTTACCGTACACACACACTAGGACCTTAAGTTACCTCCAATCACTTCGTATTCAGCTCACCTAAGACAAAGTGAATGTGTGGGTGTCAAACCAAAAAGGGAATAACTTTGAGAGAGAAATATTTTTTGAAGGTGAGAACTGTTACAGTCCAGATAAAGACAATTAGGAGAAAGGAAACTTTGAGTTGGAGTAAGATACAGAGGAGGAGGAGCATGTGTTTAAAGCAAAGTTAGATTAAAAGTATGAAAAGCATAGGAAGTAGTATTCTGTCTATTTAAATAGGTTAAAAAGAAGGCAATCTTCTTATCTGTCAGACAACAGTAATGTGTCTTCTTGTTCATAACCCAAAAAGGTTAAGCTAATTAAAGTTTTGTGAAGTTATGTTCCCTCAGCTGCCAACAGGTGTAGAACATCTGTCGATGTATACTGAAACAAAATATAAACTTAACATGCAACAATTTCAAAGATTTTACTGAGTTACAGTTCATACAAGGAAATCAGTCAATTGAAATAAATTCTTAGGGACCTGATCTATGGATTTAACATGACTGGGAATACAGATATGCATCTGTGGTGACAGAAACCTTAAAAAAAATTTAGGGACATGGATCAGAATACAAACATTTTCCTCATGCGACACAAAACATCTCCTTTGCATAGAATTGATCAGGCTATTGAATGTGGCCTGTGGAATGTTGTCCCTCTCCTCTTCAATGGCTGTGCGAAGTTGCTGGATATTGGTGGGAACTGGAACACACTGTCGTACACACTGTCCAGAGCATCTCAAACATGCTCAATGGGTGACAAATCAAATCAAAGTTTATTTGTCACGTGCGCCGAATACAACAGTTGTAGACCTTACACTGAAATGTTTACTTACAGGCCCTAACCAACAATGCGATTTTTAAGTAAAAAATAGGTATTAGGTGAACAATAGATAAGTAAAGAAATAAAAACAACAGTAAAAAAGACAGTGAAAAATAACAGTAGCGAGGCTATATACAGGCACCGGTTAGTCGGACTAATTGAGGTAGTATGTACATGTAGGTATGGTTAAAGTGACTATGCATATATGATAAACAGAGAGTAACAGCAGCGTAAAAGAGGGGTTGGGGGGCGGTACAATGCAAATAGTTCAAGTAGCCATTTGATTACCTGTTCAGGAGTCTTATGGCTTGGGGGTAAAAACTGTTGAGAAGCCTTTTGGTCCTAGACTTGGCGCTCCAGTACCGCTTGCCATGCGATAGTAGAGAGAAAAGTCTATGACTGGGGAGGCTGGGGTCTTTGACAATTTTTAAGGCCTTCCTCTGACACCGCCTGGTGTAGAGTTCCTGGATGGCAGGCAGCTTAGCCCCAGTGATGTACTGGGCCGTTCGCACTACCCTCTGTAGTGCCTTGCGGTTGGAGGCCGAGCAGTTGCCATACCAGGCTGTGATGCAACCAGTCAGGATGCTCTCGATGTTGCAGCTGTAGAACCTTTTGAGGAACTGAGGACCCATGCCAAATCTTTTTATTTTCCCGAGGGGAAATAGGCTTTGTCATGCCCTTTTCACGACTGTCTTGGTGTGCTTGGACCATGTTAGTTTGTTGGTGATGTGGATACCAAGGAACTTGAAGCTCTCAACCTGCTCCACTACAGCCCCATCGATGAGAATGGGGGCGTGCTCGGTCCTCCTTTTCCTGTAGTTCACAATCCTCTCCTTTGTCTTGATTATGTTGAGGGATAGGTTGTTATTCTGGCACCACCTGGCCAGGTCTCTGACCTCCTCCCTATAGGCTGTCTCGTCATTGTCAGTGATCAGGCCTACCACTGTTGTGTCATCTGCAAACTGAATGATGGTGTTGGAGTCGTGCCTGGCCACGCAGTCGTGAGTGAACAGGGAGTACAGGAGGGGACTGAGCATGCACCCCTGAGGGGCTCCAGTGCTGAGGATCAGTGTGGCGGATGTGTTGCTACCTACCCTCACCACATGGGGGCGGCCCGTCAGGAAGTCCAGGATCCAGTTGCAGAGGGAGGTGTTTAGTCCCAGGATCCTTAGCTTAGTGATGAGCTTTGAGGGTACTATGGTGTTGAAAGCTGAGCTGTAGTCAATTAATAGCATTCTCACATAGGTGCTCCTTTTGTCCAGGTGGGTAAGGACAGTGTGGAGTGCAATAGAGATTGCATCATCTGTGGATCTGCTTGGGTGGTATGCAAATTGGAGTGGGTCTAGGGTTTCTGCAATAATGGTGTTGATGTGAGCCATTACCAGCCTTTCAAAGCACTTCATGGCTACGGACGTGAGTGCTACGGGTCGGTAGTCATTTAGACAGGTTGCCTTAATGTTCTTGGGCACAGGGACTATGGTGATCTGCTTGAAACATGTTGGTATTACAGACTCCATCAGGGACATGTTGAAAATGTCAGTGAAGACACCTGCCAGTTGGTCAGCACATGCCCGGAGCACACGTCCTGGTAATCCATCTGGCCCCGCGGCCTTGTGAATGTTGACCTGTTTAAAGGTCTTCCTCACGTCGGCTACGGAGAGCGTGATCACACAGTCATCCGGAACAGCTGATGCTCTCATGCATGCCTCGGTGTTGCTTGCCTCGATGCAAGCATAGAAGTGATTTAGCTCGTCTGGTAGGCTCATGTCACTGGGAAGCTCGCGACTGTGCTTCCCTTTGTAGGCTGTAATAGTTTGCAAGCCCTGCCACATAAGACGTGTGTTGGAGCCCGGTGTAGTACAATTCAATCTTAGCTCTGTTTTGACGCTTTGCCTGTTTGATGGTTTGTCGGAGGGCATAGCAGGATTTCTTATAAGCTTCAGGGTTAGAGTCCCGCACTCTAAAGCCGCTCTACCCTTTAGCTCAGTGTGAACGTTGCCTGTAATCCATGGCTTCTGGTTGGGGTATGTACGTACAGTCACTGTGGGGACGACGTCCGCAATGCACTTATTGATAAAGCCAGTGACTGATGTGGTGTACTCCTCAATGCCATCGGATGAATCCCGGAACGTGTTCCAGTCTGTGCTAGCAAAACAGTCCTGTAGCTTAGCATCTGCTTTATCTGACCACTTTTTATAGACTGAGTCACTGCTGCTTCCTGCTTTAATTTTTGCTTGTAAGCAGGAATTAGAAGGATAGAATTATGGTCAGATTTGCCAAATGGATGGTGAGGGAGAGCTTTGTATGCGTCTCTGTGTGTGGAGCACAGGGTGATCTACAGTTTTTTTCCCTCTGGTTGCGTATTTAACATGTTGATAGAAATGAGGTAAAACTGATTTAAGTTTCCCTGCATTAAAATCCCTGGCCACTAGGAGCGCCACCTCTGGGTGAACGGTTTCCTGTTTGCTTATTTCCTTATACAGCTGACTGAATGCAGTCTTAGTGCCAGCTTCCGTCTGTGGTGGTAAATAAACAGCCACGAAAAGTATTGATGAAAACTCTCTTGGCAAATACAAAAAAACATGTCTGGTGAGATTGCAGGCCATGGAAGAACTGGGACCTTTTCTGTTCCAGGAATTGTGTACAGATTCTTGCGACATGGGGCCGTGCATTATCATGCTGAAACATGAGGTGACGGTGGGCAGATGAATGGCACGGCAATGGGCCTCAGGATCTCGTCACGGTATCTCTGTGCATTCAAATTGCCATCGATATAATGCAATTATGTTTGTTGTCCGTAGCTTATGCCTGCCCATACCACAACCCCACTGCCACCATGGGGCACTCAACATTGACATCAGCATACCGCTCGTCCACACGACACCATACACATGTTCTGTGATTGTGAGGCCAGTTCGACGTACTGCAAAATTCCCTAAAATGACGTTGTAGGTGGCTTATGGTATAGAAATCAACATTCAATTCTCTGACAACAACTCTGGTGGACATTCCTGCCGTCAGCATGCCAGTTGCACGCTCCGTCAAAAATGTAGGCATCTGTGGTATTGTGTTTTTTGTCCCCAGCCCAAGGTGCACCTGGGTAATGATCATGCTGTTTAATCAGCTTCTTGATATGCCACACCTGTCAGGTGGATGTATTATATGGGAAAAGGACAAATTCTCTCTAACAGGGATGTAAACACATTTGTGCACCAAGTTTGAGGTATAAAAAAAAATGCTTTTTGTGCGTATAGAACATTTCTGGGATCTTTTATTTCAGCTCATGAAAGATGGGACCAACACCTTACATGTTGCGTTTATATTTTTGTTCAGTGTATATTGAGTATAACAGAGAACTAGTTGTACAGCAGTAAAACTCCTTGATGTGTAACCCCCCCCCCCCCCCATTCCCCTTTCCTTTTTGCTGAGAGTTTTTAGTCGGCGCTGAAATGTTTTTTGGGGCCCACAGCTGGTTGTGGGTGAAGTAACAAGATTATGTTATAATACTGTTATTGCATCAAATGACTGATGGGGGTTCTTATAACTATATGTATGTGACCCGTTTCAGGAAACTAGGCGTATGTCGCAAGTCACAACTTCACAGGAGAGCCATTTGAACGTAAATGTAACGGTCGTCATATGAAGTGGACCAAGGCGCAGCGGGTTGAGTGGACCAAGGCGCAGCGGGTTGAGTGGACCAAGGCGCAGCGGGTTGAGTGGAACAAGGCGCAGCGGGTTGAGTGGACCAAGGCGCAGCGGGTTGCAGGGACCCAAGGCGCAGCGGGTTGAGTGACCAAGGCGCAGCGGGTTGAGTGGACCAAGGGGCAGCGGGTTGAGTGGACCAAGGCCAGCGGGTGAGTGGA
Organism: Salmo trutta; assembly: GCF_901001165.1. Classification (NCBI taxonomy): domain Eukaryota; kingdom Metazoa; phylum Chordata; class Actinopteri; order Salmoniformes; family Salmonidae; genus Salmo; species Salmo trutta. Next base: position 58,882,467 of record NC_042961.1, on the reverse strand, counting down.
CCAAGCGGCGGTTGAGTGGACCAAGGCGCAGCGGGTTGAGTGGACCAAGGCGCAGCGGGTTGAGTGGACCAAGGCGCAGCGGGTTGAGTGGACCAAGGCGCAGCGGGTTGAGTGGACCAAGGCGCAGCGGGTTGAGTGGACCAAGGCGCAGCGGGTTGAGTGGACCAAGGCGCAGCGGGTTGAGTGGACCAAGGCGCAGCGGGTTGAGTGGACCAAGGCGCAGCGGGTTGAGTGGACCAAGGCGCAGCGGGTTGAGTGGACCAAGGCGCAGCGGGTTGAGTGGACCAAGGCGCAGCGGGTTGAGTGGACCAAGGCGCAGCGGGTTGAGTGGACCAAGGCGCAGCGGTTGAGTGGACCAAGGCGCAGCGGGTTGAGTGGACCAATGCGCAGCGGGTTGAGTGGACCAAGGCGCAGCGGGTTGAGTGGACCAAGGCGCAGCGGGTGAGTGGACCAAGGCGCAGCGGGTTGAGTGGACCAAGGCGCAGCGGGTTGAGTGGACCAAGGCGCAGCGGGTTGAGTGGACCAAGGCGCAGCGGGTTGAGTGGAACAAGGCGCAGGTTGAGTGCTCATTTTATCTTTTATTTGAACACTGAAAAAACAAAACAAGAAAATGAACGAACGCACAGTAATGCAGGCTACACACAGCTATGCAAAAAACAACTTCCCACAAACCACAAGTGAAAAAAAGGGCTACCTAAGTATGACTCCCAATCAGCAACAACAATGTACAGTTGTTCCTGATTGAGAGCCATACCAGGCCAACAAAGAAATACACAACCTAGAAAATCATAGAAATACAAAACCAGAACAATACCGAAAAACCCCTACAACACAAAACAAACACACCCCTCTTACATAATAACATCCCCAATAAACCCCGAAACACTCTAAACAAATGCCCCCTGCCACGTCCTGACCAAACTGTAATAACAAATAACCCCTTTACTGGTCAGGACGTGACAGTAAAAGAAATATGTTTAACACCGCTGTACGTTGCTGCTACTATTTATCCTGCTGCTTAGCCACTTTACCCCTGATTGTATACAACTACCTCGTCTATCACTGATATCGTTGTTGATATTGTTCTTGTACATACTGCATATTATTTTGTTTATACTGACACTATTTCTGATATTGCTACTATGTAAGTAACCATTTGGCTGTTCTATTTACACCTTCTATATTGCTATATAAAACTAATATTGTTATGTGTTGTCGTAACATGATATTTTGACATACCACAACAATATCATGTGACCGTATCATGTGACCACCACATAAATATATGGTGCATGCATCTGTTTATGTACTGTACATGTGCACCTCACTCAGGTTTCTACTCAGGGTGCATGGCCTTGACTTATGTATGGAATACTATGTGATAAGTGTGTGTGTAACAGTATATCAAGTATGTTAATGTTGTGTGAAGGCATTTGGACAGTGGTGTAAAGTACTTCAGTAAAAATACTTTAAAGTACTACTTAAGTATTTTTGGGGGGTATCTGCACATTACTTGACTATTTATATTTTTGGAAACTTTTACTTCACCACATTCTGAAAGAAAATAATGTACTTTTCACTCCATACATTTTCCCTGACACCCAAAAGTACTTGCTAGATTTTGACAGGAAAATTGTCCAATTCACACACTTCAAGAGAACATCCCTGGTCATCCCTACTGCCTCTGATCTGGCAGACTCACTAAACACAAATGATTCATTTGTAAATGATGTCTGAATGTTGGAGCGGGCCCCTGGCTATCTGTTAATGATGTCTGAATGTTGGAGCGGGACCCTGGCTATCTGTAAATGATGTTTGAGTGTTGGAGTGTGCCCATGGCTATCCGTCAATAAAACATTTGTATTTATTTATTGGGCAATCTGGTTTAATATAACGAATTTGAAATGATTTATACTTCTACTTTTGATACTTAAGTATATTTAAAACCAAATATTTTTAGACTTTTACTCAAGTAGTATTATACTGGGTGACTTTTACTTCCGTCATTTTCTATTAAGGTATCTTTACATTTACAAGTATGACACTAATACTTTTCCCACCACTGGATGTGGCTGGGGGTTATAGCATTTCTTTCACATGACCCATCAATTTAGACAAGTGTGTCTGGGTAAGCATCATCTAATAATTAGAAAATATTTTTATCTGGACACTTTCTGTTTTCCTGGTATTTTTCCTTACTATAGGCTACTACTTTTATGACTTTTAGTCTTAATCTTTACTACACTACTCACTGTTTAGCACATTATCTCACATGTGAATACTTAAATGGATAGGTAGGACTGGTTTAAGATGGTGTGAACAATGCTGAATGGGTGTAGACAAAGGAGAGCTCTCCAGTAGGTACCAAACATTCAAAGGCCCTTTTCTCAAAAGTGAGTTTACAAGTTAATCAACTTTCAAAGCAGAATTACTTTCCCATTGTTCCACAAAAATGCAGTGTATGATATACCATTTTGTAGCTCTGAGTCTCTACTTTTTACCAATGTAAAAAATATAATTGTCTGTGATTGCTACATAAGACCGAATCCAGGTGGTTAGTCACATATTGTGTCTGTGTGAATTGAATTGGGCCTCTGGAGCTCAATGCTGGCAGTTGATTTACAATGCCTTATGCCACATTCCATTCATGTGAGGGAACTGGCTCTGGTTTGACTGGAAGGTACCAGGGAGAGATGGCTCTGGTTTGACTGGAAGGTACCAGGGAGACATGGCATCGGTTTGACTGGAAGGTACCAGGGAGAGATGGCTCTGGTTTGACTGGAAGGTACCAGGGAGAGATGGCTCTGGTTTGACTGGAAGGTACCAGGGAGACATGGCATCGGTTTGACTGGAAGGTACCAGGGAGAGATGGCTCTGGTTTGACTGGAAGGTACCAGGGAGAGATGCTCCGGTTTGACTGGAAGGTACCAGGGAGAGATGGCTCGGGTATGGGTTTCTACAAAATGAGAACAGTCTTGAATTATTAGTATGAATCATTAGTATCTTTCATACAAATCCTAACCTTGTGACCCATTCCATACATCTGTTGTTTGTCATGAACATTCAGGAGGATGTACTTGGCTATAAACTGCTGTGGCTCAAATCCACTCGTTGGGCTCTCAACGAATCATCTAGGGGTGGGTCGTCAACCAGCTTCATTATTGCAATAATTAATCAATGCTATTAATAAGTTGTGAATAAAGTAATATCCTGATTGGTGATTGACCTTGTCTCTCCTCATTATTGATTGGAATTTCCACGACACGTTACGGACAGCTAACACTGCACCAGTAGTATTACTAGTTCTTCATGTTGATTGTATTACTTTTCTCTCTCTGAGGAGTCCTTATCAGAGAGAGGACAACCTCTCGCACTTGTCTCTGTGTGTGTGTGTGTGTGTCTGTGTGTGTGTGTCTGTCTGTCTGTCTGTCTGTCTGTCTGTCTGTCTGTCTGTCTGTCTGTCTGTCTGTCTGTCTGTCTGTCTGTCTGTCTGTCTGTCTGTCTGTCTGTCTGTCTGTCTGTCTGTCTGTCTGTGTGTGTGTGTGTGTGTGTGTGTGTGTGTGTGTGTGTGTGTGTGTGTGTGTGTGTGTGTGTGTTCTTCTCTTATGTACGAGATAAGGTAGCAGATTAAACAACATAATATCCCTGAGGTCACCAACATTAATGGTCTCTCCATCATCTCCCTCTCTCTTTCTCTCTCTCTCCCTTGCTCTCTTTTTTGTCTCTCTCTCTTTCTTTCGCTCTCTCTCTCTCCATCACATGGTGGTGTAGATGTTGTTTACGCTGGTAATGGCTCTTCTTCTCTCTCTGCCTTTCATTCTCTTCCTCTGGTCTCTCTTCTCTCTCTGTTCTCTCCTCCTCTCAGTTCTTTCTTCCTCTCTGATCTCTCTCTCTCTTTCTCTGTTCTCTTTGTTCTTTCTGTTCTTTCTCTCTTTTCTCTCTCTCTCTCTGTTCTCTCTGTTCTCAAATTCAAATTCAAGCTGCTTTATTGCTTCTTTCTCTGTTTTCTCTCTCTCTGTTCTCTATGTTCTCTCTCTGTTCTCTCTGTTCTCTCTCTCTGTTCTCTCTATTCTCTCTCTGTTCTCTCTCTCTTTGTTCTCTCTCTGTTCTCTCTCTGTTCTCTCTCTGTTCTCTCTCTGTTATATCTGCTCTATGTTATCTCTCTAGTTTTCTATCTGTTCGATCTATGTTTATATCTTTTATATTTATCTATCTGTTATCTCTATGTAATGTTCTCTTCTGTTTACTCTATTTTTCTTCCTCTCTTTACCTCTCTGTTCTTTCTCTCTTTGTTCTCTCTGTTCTTTCTCTCTCTGTTCTCTCTCTTGTAACTCTGTTCTCTCTCTGTTCTCTCCCTCTATCCTTTCTATCTTTCTTCTTATCTTATGTTCTGTCTATCTAATTATCTCTGTTTCTCTGTTCTCTCTCTGTTCTCTCTCTCTCTGTTCTCTGTTCTTTCTCTCTCTGTTCTCTTTCTCTCTCTGTAACTCTGTTCTCTCTGTTCTCTCCCTCTGTCCTTTTTTCCTCTCTTTTCCTTTCTGTTCTTTCTCTCTGTTCTCTCTTCGTTCTCTCTACCTCTCTTTTCTTTCTCCCTTTCTGTTCTGTCTTTTTCTGTTCTCGCTCTCTGTTCTCTCTGTTCTTTCTGTTCTATCTCTATTCTCTCTGTTCTCTCTCTGTTCTCTCTGTTCTCTCTGTTCCATCTCTATTTTCTGTTCTCTTCCTATCTGTTTTCTCTGTTCTATCTTTATTATCTTTGTTCTCTTCCTCTCTATTCTCTCTGTACTCTCTCTGTTCTATTTCTCTGTACTCTCTCTCTCTGTTCTCTTCTTCTCTCTTCCTCTCTATTCTCTCTATTCTCTCTCTGTTCTCTCTCTGTTCTCTCTCTGTTCTCTCTCTGTTCTCTCTGTTCTCTCTGTACTCTCTCTGTTCTATTTCTCTGTACTCTCTCTCTCTGTTCTCTTCTTCTCTGTTCTCTCTCTATTCTCTCTGTTCTCTCTCTGTTCTCTCTGTTCTCTCTGTTCTCTCTCTCTCTCTCTCTCTCTCTCTCTCTCCCTCTAACACCATAAATCCATCTATTTTATTCCTGAAAGAGTGAAAGCCATCTGTTCTCTCTCTCCATAACTCCATCTACGTTATTCCTGTAAGGGTGAAAATCATCTGTTCTAGAAACCCATTAAGCCCACAGTGTGTAAATAGATGGACGAACATACTATTGTCTGTGTGTGTATGTGTGTTTGCGTGTGTGTGTGTGTGTGTGTGTGTGTTTGTGTGTGTGTGTGTCTGTGTGTCTGTGTGTGTGTTTGTGTGTATGTGTGTTTGCGTGTGTGTCTGTGTGTGTGTTTGTGTGTATGTGTGTTTGTGTGTGTGTGTGTGTGTGTGTGTGTGTGTGTATGTGTGTGTGTGTGTGTGTGTGTGTGTGTGTGTGTGTGTGTGTGTGTGTGTGTGTGTGTGTGTGTGTGTGTGTGTGTGTGTGTGTGCGTGCGAGCGACTGTTGACGTGCATGTGTGAGTGTGTGACTGTATTAACATTCTGTAGAGTTGACTGTTTATGCTCTGGTTAGGATAAAGCTTTATGCTAATATTATAAGGCCTGGCTGCAGCGCTTGTAGACACGTTTAAATATACCAGACGTTCCCACAAGAATGGTAAACTAACAGAAATTCCACGAACTGGGATTATTTCTAGGAGGTTTATGGTTAGAATTAGTGTTAGATTTAGATTTAGGGTTAGGGGTTAAGGATTAGGTTTAGGTTTAGGAGTTAGGGTTAAGTTTATGGTTAGGTTAGGTTTAGGAGTTAGGGTTAGGTTTATGGTTAAGGTTAGGTTTAGGAGTTAGGGTTAGGTTTATGGTTAAGGTTAAGGTTAGGTTTAGGAGTTAGGGTTAGGTTTATGGTTAGGTTTAGGAGTTAGGGTTAGGGTCAGGTTTATGGTTAGGTTTAGTAGTTAGGGTTAGGTTTATGGTTAAGGTTAGGTTCAGGAGTTAGGGTTAGGTTTATGGTTAAGGTTAAGGTTAGGTTTAGGAGTTAGGGTTAGGTTTATGGTTAGGTTTAGGAGTTAGGGTTAGGGTCAGGTTTATGGTTAGGTTTAGGAGTTAGGGTTAGGTTTATGGTTAAGGTTAGGTTCAGGAGTTAGGGTTAGGTTTATGGTTAAGGTTAGGTTTAGAGTTAGGTTTAGGTTTATGGTTAAGGTTAGGTTTCGGAGTTAGGGTTAGGTTTATGATTAAGGTTAGGTTTAGGAGTTAGGGTTAGGTTTATGGTTAAGGTTAGGTTTAGGAGTTAGGGTTAGGTTTATGGTTAGGTTTAGGAGTTAGGGTTAGGGTTAGGTTTATGGTTAAGGTTAGGTTTAGGAGTTAGGGTTAGGTTTATGGTTAGGTTTAGGTTTAGGGTTAGGGTTAGGTTTATGGTTAGGTTTAGGAGTTAGGGTTAGGTTTATGGTTAAGTTTAGGTTCAGGAGTTAGGGTTAGGTTTATGGTTAAGGTTAGGTTTAGGGTTAGGTTTAGGTTTATGGTTAAGGTTAGGTTTCGGAGTTAGGGTTAGGTTTATGATTAAGGTTAGGTTTAGGAGTTAGGGTTAGGTTTATGGTTAAGGTTAGGTTTAGGAGTTAGGGTTAGGTTTATGGTTAGGTTTAGGAGTTAGGGTTAGGGTTAGGTTTATGGTTAAGGTTAGGTTTAGGAGTTAGGGTTAGGTTTATGGTTAGGTTTAGGTTTAGGGTTAGGGTTAGGTTTATGGTTAGGTTTAGGAGTTAGGGTTAGGTTTATGGTTAAGGTTAGGTTTAGGAGTTAGGGTTAGGTTTATGGTTAGATTTCGGAGTTAGGGTTAGGTTTATGGTTAAGGTTAGGTTTAGGAGTTAGGGTTAGGTTTATGGTTAGGTTTAGGAGTTAGGGTTAGGGATAGGTTTATGGTTAGGTTTAGGAGTTAGGGTTAGGGTTAGGTTTATGGATAAGGTTAGGTTCAGGAGTTAGGGTTAGGTTTATGGTTAAGGTTAGGTTTAGGAGTTAGGGTTAGGTTTATGGTTAGGTTTAGGAGTTAGGGTTAGGTTTATGGTTAAGGTTAGGTTTAGGAGTTAGGGTTAGGTTTATGGTTAAGGTCTCTTTTTCTCTCTTACCATCTCTCTCCTTCCCTCGCTCCCTCCCTCCCTCCCTCCCTCCCTCCCTCTCTAGGCAGATGGAAGTTGATCCCACTCTTCGGGGCGGCGGTGAATAAACGAGGGACACTGAAGAGGAAAGAGATAGCAGAGGAGGAAGCTGCAGCAGGTCAAGAGAGCATCATCGATCCGGATGTGGTGGAAACGTAAGTGTGTGTGTGTGTGTGTGTGTGTGTGTGTGTGTGTGTGTGTGTGTGTGTGTGTGTGTGCGTGTGCGTGTGCGTGTGCGTGTGTGTGTGTGCCTGTGCCGGCGATCCAGATGTGGAAACAACCTAAGTGGTTTTTATCGTTACCATTAAACACTGATCTAGGATCAGATTACCTGTCACTCAATATAACCTTGACCATTTGGGTGGAGAAATATAGCTGGCCCTGTATCAGTGGTTGGGTGGGGGGGAATATAGCTGGCCCTGTATCAGTGGTTGGGTGGGGGGGAATATAGCTGGCCCTGTATCAGTGGTTGGGTGGGGGGGAATATAGCTGGCCCTGTATCAGTGGTTGGGTGGGGGGGAATATAGCTGGCCCTGTATCAGTGGCTGGGTGGGGGGGAATATAGCTGGCCCTGTATCAGTGGTTGGGTGGGGGGGAATATAGCTGGCCCTGTATCAGTGGTTGGGTGGGGGGGGAATATAGCTGGCCCTGTATCAGTGGCTGGGTGGGGGGGGAATATAGCTGGCCCTGTATCAGTGGCTGGGTGGGGGGGAATATAGCTGGCCCTGTATCAGTGGTTGGGTGGGGGGGAATATAGCTGGCCCTGTATCAGTGGTTGGGTGAGGGAATATAGCTGGCCCTGTATCAGTGGTTGGGTGAGGGAATATAGCTGGCCCTGTATCAGTGGTTGGGTGGGGGCGAATATAGCTGGCCCTGTATCAGTGGTTGGGTGGGGGGAATATAGCTGGCCCTGTATCAGTGGCTCTGTGGGGGGGAATATAGCTGGCCCTGTATCAGTGGTTGGGTGGGGGGGAATATAGCTGGCCCTGTATCAGTGGTTGGGTGAGGGAATATAGCTGGCCCTGTATCAGTGGTTGGGTGGGGGGAATATAGCTGGCCCTGTATCAGTGGCTGGGTGGGGGGGAATATAGCTGGCCCTGTATCAGTGGTTGGGTGGGGGGGAATATAGCTGGCCCTGTATCAGTGGTTGGGTGAGGGAATATAGCTGGCCCTGTATCAGTGGTTGGATGGGGGGAATATAGCTGGCCCTGTATCAGTGGTTGGTTGGGGGGGAATATAGCTGGCCCTGTATCAGTGGTTGGGTGGGGGGGAATATAGCTGGCCCTGTATCAGTGGCTGGGTGGGGGGGAATATAGCTGGCCCTGTATCAGTGGTTGGGTGGGGGGGAATATAGCTGGCCCTGTATCAGTGGTTGGGTGAGGGAATATAGCTGGCCCTGTATCAGTGGTTGGGTGAGGGAATATAGCTGGCCCTGTATCAGTGGTTGGGTGGGGGGGAATATAGCTGGCCCTGTATCAGTGGTTGGGTGGGGGGGAATATAGCTGGCCCTGTATCAGTGGTTGGGTGGGGGGGAATATAGCTGGCCCTGTATCAGTGGCTGGGTGGGGGGGAATATAGCTGGCCCTGTATCAGTGGTTGGGTGGGGGAATATAGCTGGCCCTGTATCAGTGGTTGGGTGGGGGGAAATATAGCTGGCCCTGTATCAGTGGTTGGGTGAGGGGGAATATAGCTGGCCCTGTATCAGTGGTTGGGTGGGGGAATATAGCTGGCCCTGTATCAGTGGTTGGGTGGGGGGAATATAGCTGGCCCTGTATCAGTGGTTGGGTGAGGGGGGCAACTTGTTTCTACTCAGTAGACCCACTCTAGATACTCACTTGATATGGACTTGTCATTGTACAACCAATGGACAACCAATGGACAACCAACGGACAACCAATGGACAACCAACGGAGGAGCTCAATAGGATGTTCAGGAGACTTGGTATCGATGAATGGAGGCATCACCACGGTCGCTACACTGTACCAACACAGTATCAAGGAAGAATACCCTGTGAAAGTGACACTTCCTCATACGTCCGGGGTCACGTACGGGGTCAGGTCCGGGGTCACGTCCGGGGTCACGTCAAGGGTCACGTCCGGGGTCACGTCCGGGGTGACGTACGGGGTCACGTCCGGGGTCACGTCCGGGGTCACGTCCGGGGTCTTATGAATAAGCTTCAAGATTATCATCAACTTCATGGAAACGTTTCAGATATAAACTACATTCCTGTTTTGGTTTAGTCATACCCGATGCCTTCCATCAAAATATTTGAAGCTCAAGATTTAAGACACATTACACAATTACATAATTATATAATAATTGGACTTGTTTACGGTTCTAATTACGTTGGTAACCAGTTTATAATAGCAATAAGGCACCTCGGGGGGGGTTTGTGGTATATGGCCAATATACCACGGCTAAGGGCTGTATCCAGGCTATGCTTCGCGTCGTATACCACCCTTAGCCGTGGTATATTGGTCGTTATACCACACCCCCTCCTTATTGGTTCGTTAGAACCTCCCGCCTAAATGTATTTGGTCGCTACGACGACAGTGAGTCATCACTGAGACAGGAAGGATGAATGACTGTCTGTCATTATGATACAGACATCACACACACACACACACACACACACACACACACAGGATGAATGTGACTGACTGACTGTCATTATGATACAGACTTCATATTGATAGAGACATCAGACTATCAGTGTGTGACGCTGTCGCAGGAAGAGAGAGAGATAGAGAGAGGGGAGAGGGGGGAGACAGAGAGGGGAGAGGGGGAGAGAGAGATAGAGAGAGGGGGGAGATAGAGAGAGGGGGGAGAGAGAGATAGAGAGAGAGGGGAGAGGGGGAGATAGAGAGAGGGGGTAGAGAGAGATAGAGAGAGAGATAGAGGGGAGAGGGGGGAGAGAGAGGGGAGAGGGGGGAGAGAGATGGAGAGAGAGATGGAGAGGGGGAGAGAGATAGAGAGAGGGGAGAGGGGGGAGAGAGAGATAGAGAGGGGGGTGGAGCGAGAGAGAAATAGACACACAGGGATTAAAATCCAGTGATTAATGATACCATATGAGTCTGATGAATCATGGTCATCATTAAGATACAGTATATGACCCCAAGGTTGGCTCTGTCTGTCTCTCTGTCTCTCTGTCTCTCTGTCCCTCTATGGCCCTCTACCTCTCTCCCTCTCTCTGTCTGTCTCTCTATCTGTCTCTCTGTCTGTCTCTCTGTCTCTCTGTCTCTATCTCCCTCTATGGCCCTCTACCTCTCTCCCTCTACCTCTACCTCTCTCCCTCTCTCTGTCTGTCTCTCTGTCTCTATCTCCCTCTATGTCCCTCTACCTCTCTCCCTCTACCTCTCTCCCTCTCTCTGTCTGTCTCTCTGTCTGTCTCTCTGTCTCTATCTCCCTCTATGTCCCTCTACCTCTCTCCCTCTACCTCTCTCCCTCTCTCTGTCTGTCTCTCTGTCTGTCTTTCTGTCTCTATCTCCCTCTATGGCCCTCTCCCTCTCTTTCTCTCTCTCTCTCTGTCTTTGTCTCTATCTCCCTCTATGGCCCTCTACCTCTCTCCCTCTCTCTCCCTCTCTCTCTTTCTCTGTCTCTATGACTCCATATCTCTCTCTCCCCCCTTTCTTTGTCTCTTTCTGTTTAGTTTTGTTCCATTCTTATCTATTTCATTTAATATATATCTTAAATGGCCGCATTTTCATGACTTTGACAATGCAAATATGAGGCGTATTCTTAGCCTGCTAAACAAGGAAGTGAAGTTAAATTCACGTCACTTGCACATCTTATAACTATAATACAGTTGGTAGATCTCTTCCTGTTTAGTTGTGTTCCTTTCTTATCTACAGTATGTTTGTCTCCTTGTCTCTGTCTCTCTCTCCAAGAGTGTGCAAAGCTGTCATCAAGGCAAAGGCTACTTTGAAGAATCTCAAACATACTTTGATTTGATTAACACTTTTTTGGTTACTACATGATTCCATATGTGTTATTCCATAGTTTTGATGTCTTCACTATTATTCTACAATGTAGAAAATAGTAAAAATAAAGATAAACCCTGGAATGAGTAGGTGTGTCCAGACTTTTGACTGGTACTGTAAATCTTGAATAGTTGTTCTCTTGTTATCTATTTGATCATTTATATCCTGCTGTTTTATAGCCCTGTTTACCGCCCTGTAGGGCTCTGGCAGTCTGGGACGTATTGTCTGAACAACGCCAGGGCTGCTTCTCAATTTGCGCATTATTCCCTATATAGTGCACTACTTTTGACCACGGCCCATAGGGAAAATGGAAAAGGTTCCATTTGGAATGCAGCCCATATAAGTGTATCCCATTTCATTATTCTAAGCCTCCCGAACTGCATTAGCTTTATAGGCATTCGAGGCTGTAGGCTGTTTATCTCAAGTAAACAGATACACACATAAACACACACACAGTCTGGTATAACTTTATTTTATTTTATTTATTTAACCTTTGTTTAACGAGGCAAGTCAGTTAACAACAAATTCTTATTTACAATGACAGCCTACCAAAAGGCAAAAGGCCTCCTGTGGGGATGGGGGCTGGGATTAAAAATAAAAAAAAATAAAAATAGAAATATAGGACAAAACACACATCACGACAAGAGAGACAACACAACACTACATAAAGAGACACCTAAGACAACAACACAGCAAGGCAGCAACACAACATGACAACAACATGGTAGTAGCACAAAAGATGGTACAAACATTATTGGGCAGAGACAACAGCACAAAGGGCAAGAAGGTAGAGACAACAATACATCACACAAAGCAGCCACAACTGTCAGATTGTCCATGATTGAGTCTTTGAATGAAGAGATTGAAATAAAACTGTCCAGTTTGAGTGTTTGTTGCAGCTCGTTCCAGTCGCTAGCTGCAGCGAAACTGAAAAGAGGAGCGACCCAGGGATGTGTGTGTTTTGGGGACCTTTAACAGAATATGACTGGCAGAACAGGTATTGTATGTGGAGGATGAGGGCTGCAGTAGATATCTCAGATAGGGGGGAGTGACGCCTAAGAGGGTTTTATAAATAAGCAACAACCAGTGGGTCTTGCAACGGGTATACAGAGATGACCAGTTTACAGAGGAGTGTAGAGTGCAGTGATGTGTCCTATAAGGAGCCTTGGTGGCAAATCTGATGGCTGAATGGTAAAGAACATCTAGCCGCTCGAGAGCACCTTTACCTGCCGATCTATAAATGATGTCTCCGTAATCTAGCATGGGTAGGATGGTCATCTGAATCAGGGTTCGTTTGGCAGCTGGGGTGAAAGAGGAACGATTACGATAGAGGAAACCAAGTCTGGATTTAACTTTAGCCTGCAGCTTTGATATGTGCTGAGAGAAGGACAGTGTACCGTCTAGTCAAACTCCCAAGTACTTGTATGAGGTGACTACCTCAAGCTCTAAACCCTCAGAGGTAGTAATCACACCTGTGGGGAGAAGGACATTCTTCTTACCAAACCATATGACCTTTGTTTTGGAGGTGTTCAGAACAAGGTTAAGGGTATAGAAATCTGGGGAGGGGCCAGCTGAGTATAAGACTGTATCATCTGCATATAAATAGATGAGAGTTTCCTACTGCCTGAGCTCTGTTGTTGATGTAAATTGAGAAGAGCGTGAGGCCTAGGATCGAGCCTTGTGGTAGTCCCTCGGTGACAGGCAGTGGCTGAGACAGCAGATGTTCTGACTTTATACACTGCACTCTTTGAGAGAGGTTGTTAGCAAACCAGGCCAAAGACCCCTCAGAGACACCAATACTCCTTAGCCGGTCCACAAGAATGGAATGGTCTACCGTATCAAAAGCTTTGGCCAAGTCAATAAAAATAGCAGCACAACATTGCTTGGAATTAAGGGCAATGGTGACATTATTGAGGACCTTTAAGGTTGCAGTGATACACCTTGTTGGGACACATAATTCAGTCCCATTCAAAATCCTATTTTCCCTAACCCCTAACCATAACCCTAAACTTAATCCTAACCCTAACACTAATTTTAACCTTAACCCTAAACCCCCTAGAAATAGCATTTGACCTTGTGGGGACTAACAACATTTTTGTTGGTTTACTATACTTGTGGGGACATCTGGCCCCCACAAGTATAGTTAAACACGTCCACATACACACATGCACACACACACACACACACACACAAACGTGCACACACACAAACGTGCACACACACACACACACTGGGGGCGGCAGGTAGCCTAGTTGTTAGAGTGTTGGACTCGTACCTGAAAGGTTACAAGATCGAATCCCAGAGCTGACAAGGTTAAAATCGGTCGTTCTGCCCCTGAACAAGGCAGTTAACCCACTGTTCCTAGGCCGTCATTGAAAATAAGGATTTATTCATAATAATATTCAATTTGTAAGTCGCTCTGGATAAGAGCGTCTGCTAAATGACTTAAATGTAAATGTTATTCATAACTGATTTGCCGAGTTAAATAAAGGTAAACCATGACACACAGTCCAGCTCATTGTTGTTTTCCCTTTTCTCTAGAGCTTTCTAAACATGGAGAACAAGAACCGATGCTTCTTATCTGAAAGAGGAAAGTAACCAACAACGCAACACAAAGGGAAACCATTGACCTTCTGAAGAAGACCTTCCTGGAAAATCCCTTTTCAGAAAACCACAGTGGACTCTTCCTACAAGACTGTGTTGGCCTGCTGAGCTAAAGCCTACACTCAGCTTAGGGTCAGGGGCGTTGTCCCCAGAACCATTTGGTGCTCTACTTCAAGAGAACACTACAATCACAATGAACATCAGAGTACTTCCATGTGAACGTTAACTGGAGTCTGGACTGTTCCTTTTGTGACCGTCACGAGACAACACCACAATACTATTTTACCCTAGAACCCAGACCAAGTCAACCCCCAACTCTCTGAATGTCCCGATAGGACTTTCTAAGTGGATAAACTTGGACTATCCACAACTAGACAACACATTTTAACCCCCAACTAAGCCAATCCCAAGTATCCTGATGACCTGTGGGCCTCTGGGTGGGTTCAGAGCCCCCCTCTGGTGGTGACCGGGGTGTAGTCCAGGTCCAGCCAGGACCTCCAGAGCCCAGGGGACCATCCCAGGATGGGAACCCCAGGAGGAGTAGCCCTACTGGGGGGCTTCGGTTCTTCCACCACGCCCTCTCTGGAGATAGGGGGCTGGATGGTCTGGCCAGGGGGGAATAACTCCACCTACCGTGGAATAAACCAGAGTCTACCCTGGGGGGCCGGGGATGGGGGAGCGGACAGCAACCTGTCATTGGGATCGCAGGCAGAGGCGGTGTTGAGAGCATTGCCCATGAAGGTCAGACGGTTTAACTTCTGTTTTTTGTATTGTTTTTATTTATCTCTGTTATTAATATTATTATTATTATGAATTTTTGATGCTGTTGCTACGGAATGTGCTATATATAGAAAAACAATCACTTCAATACCAGGTTAGGTATTTTGAGTGTACTCATTAGTTTACCAGTTATCTGCCATGGTCAAAGGTTCAGATGTTCTATGACTGCTCTAGTCATTCTATTTCTATGGTGCTAGCTATACAAATCAAGTTTGGTTGTATTTTGAAGGAGAAGAACTGGCCAGCGCTTCTCATCCTAGTCATCATCGCGCTGACGGTGGGCGGGAACATCCTGGTGATTCTGGCCGTCTCATTGGAGAAGAAGCTTCAGAATGCTACAAATTTCTTCCTGAGGTCCTTGGCCGTGGCCGACATGCTGGTGGGGATACTGGTGATGCCTATATCACTGATCAACATACTCTATGGTGAGTACGACTACTTTAGTCATAAACCGCTCACCTGACTTTAAAACCCATCAGCCCTTATCTTGGGGGAACTACAGTACCCATAGACATGCTGGTGGGGATACTAATGATGCCTATATCACGGATCTATATATTATATCCCCCATACTCAACTGGCAGGCAGCGGTCCGGATCCGGACCCAGGACCCGGGTCCCGACATTTTTTTAAATAATAATACAAAACATATATATATATTTGTTTTTGGGGGGGGACTGGGTCGGACTAGAATTGCAGGAAATGAGCTTTAAAACTGCAACATTTTCTCTCCACCAACAAGAGGGGTGTTAACAGTTTGGCGTTCCATGGGTTGTTTGGTGGGGGTTTGTTACTACACCGATAAATGACAATACCCATCTTGACCTTTGACACCTAGGAAGTTTGTGTGACCGGACCTTCTCAAACAGTACTTGAGTATCCCTGTAATATATGGTTAGAAGGACTACAATACCCATAATCCCTGTACTATATGTTAAAGAAGGACTGCAATACCCATAATCCCTGTACTATATGGTAAAGGACTACAATACCCATAACCCCTGTACTGTATGATAAAGAAAGACGACAATACCCATAACCCCTGTACTATATGGTAAAGAAGGACTACAATACCCATAACCCCTGTACTGTATGAGAAAGAAAGACGACAATACCCATAACCCCTGTACTATATGGTAAAGAAGGACTACAATACCCATAACCCCTGTACTATATGGTAAAGACAGACTACAATACCCATAACCCCTGAACTATATGGTTAAGCAGGACTACAATACCCATAACTCCTGTACTGTATGATAAAGAAAGACGACAATACCCATAACCCCTGTACTATATGGTAAAGAAGGACTACAATACCCATAACCCCTGTACTATATGGTAAAGACAGACTACAATACCCATAACCCCTGTACTATATGGTAAAGCAGGACTACAATACCCATAACCCCCTATCTCACTCATCTGATGGTAAATTCACATTGTCCTTTGTCCATCTCATATTTTCCAGTTGGGGGATTTGTAAATGCGAGATGAGTGCGTTGAAGTGCTTTTGAAGTTGGAACAACTCTTCAACCAATGAGATTTTAGTTAGATGGCTAAGCTAACTAATATTGTTAATAATAATTATACTAGTAAGTTAGCTAGCTTGCTCACCTTGTCACTGTGTCAAACCAGTACGGGAAAAAAATGTATGAAATGTATGCATTCACTACTGTAAGTGGCTCTGGATAAGAGCGTCTGCTAAATGACTAAAATGTAAATGTTAAACCAACTTCCGTCAGTACTTGGACGCGGTGTGGGTGAGTAAAGGCCGTTAGCCTAGCCATATCCCTTAATCTCAGCCAAAAGCATTAGGCTACATTAGGATGTGATCCTTTGCCTAGTCAAAACAAATCCGTCTGTTGGAGGATTACCTGGTGCTCCTGCTAAATGTTAGACTTGGGAGTACTCTGTTGTATGTCAACTGTCAACTGTATGTCTGTGTCTCTCTCTGTCTCTCTCTGTATTTCTCTGTGTCTCTCTCTATATCTTTCTGTCTGTCTGTGTCTCTCTCTGTCTCTCTGTATTTCTCTGTCTCTCTCTGTCTCTCTCTGTATCTCTGTCTGTGTCTCTCTCTGTATCTCTGTCTGTCTCTCTTTCTCTCTCTGTCTCTCTAGCTCTCTGTTTCTCTCAGTATCTCTCTGTCTGTCTTTCTTTCTCTCAATTCAATTCAATTCAAAGGGTTACATTGGCATGGGAAACAAATGTTAACATTGCCAAAACAAGTGAAGTAGATCTCTCTCTCTCTCTCTCTCTCTCTCTCTCTCTCTCTCTCTCTCTCTCTCTCTCTCTCTCTCTCTCTCCCTCTCTCTCTCTCTCTCTATCTCTCTGTCTCTCTCTCTCTCTGTTTCTCTCTGTCTGTGTGTCTGTTTCTGTAAGACAATGAGTGCAGTAGTACAAGTAAAACAGGTGTGTGTTGAAGGATTACCTGGTGGCCCTGCTAGCTGTTAGACTTGGGGTGTTACAATATCTAAGGTTGTAATGCTCTATGGTCTATGAGTACCCTATCTAAACATTCTGTTAGTGCTATGTACCCTATATAAACATTCTGTTAGTGCTATGTACCCTATCTAAACATTCTGTTAGTGCTATGTACCCTATATAAACATTCTGTTAGTGCTATGTACCCTATCTAAACTTTCTGTTAGTGTTATGTACCCTATCTAAACATTATGTTAGTGCTATGTACCCTATCTAAACATTCTGTTCGTGCTATGTACCCTATCTAAACGTTCTGTTAGTGCTATGTACCCTATATAAACATTCTGTTAGTGCTATGTACCCTATCTAAACTTTCTGTTAGTGTTATGTACCCTATCTAAACATTATGTTAGTGCTATGTACCCTATCTAAACATTATGTTAGTGCTATGTACCCTATCTAAACATTCTGTTCGTGCTATGTACCCTATCTAAACGTTCTGTTAGTGCTATGTACCCTATATAAACATTCTGTTAGTGCTATGTACCCTATCTAAACATTCTGTTAGTGATATGTACCCTATCTAAACATTCTGTTAGTGCTATGTACCCTATCTAAACTTTCTGTTAGTGATATGTACCCTATCTAAACATTCTGTTAGTGATTTGTAATAGAAGTACTATGTACCCTATCTAAACATTATGTTAGTGCTGTGTAATAGTAGTGCTATGTACCCTATCTAAAAATTCTGTTAGTGCTATGTACCCTATTTAAATGTTATGTTATTGCTATGTACCCTATCTAAACATTCTGTAGGTGCTATGTAATAGTAGTGTTATGTACCCTATCTAAACATTCTGTTAGTGCTATGTACCCTATCTTAACGTTCTGTATGTTCTATGTAATAGTATTGCTATGTCCCCTGTTTAAACGTTCTGTAGGTTCTATGTAATAGTAGTGCTATGTACCCTATCTTAAC
>NC_042961.1:58752067-58859567 GCF_901001165.1 Salmo trutta | reverse complement strand
AGGTTATATACAGGGCATACCGGTACCGAGTATGTGTGGAGGCTATATACAGGGGGTACCGGTACCGAGTCAGTGTGGAGGCTATATACAGGGGGTACCGGTACCGAGTCAGTGTGGAGGCTATATACAGGGGGTACCAGTACCGAGTCAGTGTGGAGGTTATATACAGGGGGTACCGGTACCGAGTCAGTGTGGAGGTTATATACAGGGCGTACCGGTACCGAGTATGTGTGGAGGCTATATACAGGGGGTACCGGTACCGAGTCAGTGTGGAGGCTATATACAGGGGGTACCGGTACCGAGTCAGTGTGGAGGCTATATACAGGGGGTTACCGGTACCGAGTCAGTGTGGAGGCTATATACAGGGGGTACCGGTACCGAGTCAGTGTGGAGGCTATATACAGGGGGTACCGGTACCGAGTCAGTGTGGAGGCTATATACAGGGGGTACCGGTACCGAGTCAGTGTGGAGGCTATATACAGGGGGTACCGTACCGAGTCAGTGTGGAGGCTATATACAGGGGGTACCGGTACCGAGTCAGTGTGGAGGCTATATACAGGGGGTACCGGTACCGAGTCAGTGTGGAGGCTATATACAGGGGGTACCGGTACCGAGTCAGTGTGGAGGCTATATACAGGGGGTACCGGTACCGAGTCAGTGTGGAGGCTATAGGGTACCCGGAGTATGGGAGGCTAGGCCGGTACCGGTACAAGGTCAGTGTGGAGGCTTATACAGGGGTACCGGTAGGGCGTACCGGTACAGAGTCAGTGTGGAGGCTATATACAGGGGTACCGGTACCGAGTCAGTGTGGAGGCTATATACAGGGGGTACCGGTACCCCAGTTCAGTGTGGAGGCTATATACAAGGGGTACCGGTACAGAGTCAATGTGGAGGCTATATACAGGGGGTACCGGTACCGAGTCAATGTGGAGGCTATATACAGGGGGTACCGGTACCGAGTCAGTGTGGAGGCTATATACAAGGGGTACCGGTACCGAGTCAGTGTGGAGGCTATATACAAGGGGTACCGGTACAGAGTCAATGTGGAGGCTATATACAGGGGGTACCGGTACCGAGTCAATGTGGAGGCTATATACAGGGGGTACCGGTACCGAGTCAGTGTGGAGGCTATATACAAGGGGTACCGGTACAGAGTCAATGTGGAGACTATATACAGGGGGTACCGGTACCGAGTCAGTGTGGAGGCTATATACAGGGGATTTGTACATGTAGGTAGGGGTGAAGTGTCTATGGATAGACAATAAACAGCGAGTAGCAGCAGTGTAAAAACAAATGTAAATAGTCCGGGTGGCCATTTGATTAATTGTTCAGCAGTCTTATGGCTTAGGGTTAGAAGCTGTAAAGGAGCCTTTTGGTCCTAGACTTGGCGCTCTGGTACCGCTTGCCATGCGGTAGCAGAGAGAACAGTCGATGAATTGGGTGACTGGAGTCTTTGACAAATGTTGGGAGTTTCCTCTGCCTCCGCCTAGTGTATAGGTCCTGGATGGCAGGAAGCTTGGCCCCAGTAATGTACTGGGCCGTGCGCACTACACTCTGTAGTGCCTTATGGTCAGATGCCGAGCAGTTGTCATACCAGGCAGTGATGCAACCGGTCAGGATGCTCTCGATGGTGCAGCTGCAGAACTTTTTGAGGATCTGGGGACCCATGCCAAATCTTTTCAGTCTCCTGAGGGGGAAAAAGTGTTGCCATGCCCTCTTCACGATTGTCTTTGTGTGTTTGGACCATAAAAGTTTGTTGGTGATGTTAAGGGCAAAGCATGCTGCTTATTTTTCAGCCAGCTGCAGCTTTGCGAGGTCTTTCTTTGCTGCACCTGATCATATTACTGGACAGATGATGGGACAAGATCCTGAACAACTAGTGCAGTTGATCTTTGTGTAAAAAAAAAACAGAATATATTTTAATAACAGACATACCTCTCCCCATCTTCACAACATCTTTGTCAACATGACTTGACCATGATAACTGACCATCCAATGTAACTCCTAGGAGTTCAGCTTCTTCAACTTGTTCAATAGTCACACCCTTTATGGACAACTCCAGTTGAGGTTTTAGAGAGCGCATTGAACCAAATACAATGCTTTTGGTTTTAGATGTATTTAAGACCAGTGTATTGTTAATGACCTATTCTGACACTGACTGTAACTCCTTGCTAAGAGTCTCAGTGAGCTCACTGTCACGTTCGTCGTTGTAATGATCGGACCAAGGCGCAGCGTGAGTAGCGTTCCACATAATTTATTAGAAAGTGAAACTTATCAATATACAAAAACAATAAAGAATAAACGAAACGTGACGACAATACAACTACACATAAACAAACAATATCCCATAACCCACAGGTGGAAAACATGCTACTTAAGTATGATCCCCAATTAGAGACAACAATTACCAGCTGCCTCTAATTGGGAATCATACCAATCACCCAAACATAGAAAAACGAAACTAGAACCCCACATAGAAAATATAAACTAGATTAACCCCCAGTCACGCCCTGACCTACTCTATCATAGAAAATAAGAGCTTTCTATGGTCAGGACGTGACACTCACTGTCTGTAGGTGCTGATGTGTATAGTGTCCAATCATTAGCATACATTATCATTTTAGCTTCTTGTAAGACAAGTGGCAAATAATTTGTTAAAATAGAGAAGAGTAACGACCCGAGGCAACCGCCCTGATGGACACCTCACTGTACATATCTGATGTTAGAGAAGCTTCCATTGAACTCTCTGGGTTCTACTGGATAAATAACTTTCCAATCATGTGATAGTAGGTGATGTAAAGCTGTGACAAGTGAGTTTTTTCAAAAACATCAAAGGCTGCACTGAAGTCTAACAAAACAGCTCCAACTATCATCTTATTATCCATTTATTTTAGCCAATCATCAGTCATCTAAGTCAGTGCTGTGCAAGTTGTGTGCCTTTCTCTATATGCATGCAGAAAGTCAGTAGTTCATTTGTTCTTTAAAAAATGCCATTGTATTTGTTCAAATGCAATTCTCTCAGTCAGTTTACTAAGAACAGGCAGGAAACTGATTGGTCGGCTGTTAGAGCCAGCAGAGGGGGCTTTACTATGTTTAGGTAGTGGAATTACTTTAGCTTCCTTCCACACCTGTGGACACACACTCCTTTCAGGCTTTAGTTAAAGACATGGTAGCAATACAGTCTGCTACCATTCTCAATAGTTTCCCATCTATGTTGTCTATATCTGGTGGCAATACAGTTTGATACTATTCTCAATAGTTTCCCATCTATGATGTCTATATCTGTTGGCAATACAGTCTGATACTGTTCTCAATAGTTTCCCATCTAGGTTGTCTATATCTGGTGGCTGATCATTATTGATGGATAACAGTAGTTTTCCACCTCTTCCACACAAACTTGACCATATTCAAAACGGCAATTGTTCTCTTTCATTATCAGACCTTCAATACACAAATGTGATGATTCACTGTTCAGTGTCATTCCACTTTACCAGTGAAATTATCATTACAATTATTGTAAACAAGTTGTGTTTTCAGCCCATAATATAATTAGTGCATCAAAGTCTTTTCCCATTGTTTTTTTTAATGTCATTTATCTTGTTAACTGGTAATATATTACACACAAGGTAGCAGAAGAGCAGTAATATTGATTATATTGATACTCTTAGAGAGACGCTACAGGCTGATATGCATCCACAGACACAGGAAGAGAGGAAGAGCGAGAGAGAGAGAGAGAGAGAGAGAGAGAGAGAGAGAGAGAGAGAGAGAGAGAGAGAGAGAGAGAGAGAGACAACAACAACATCACGCTTTAAATGGAGGCTGAACTTCCTGATTTAGCCTCGGTTTCAATTCTCTTCATTAGGAAATGCCACTGAGAACGATATTTGGATCTTTGGGGGTGTGCTTTGATGTCGTGTCTCTAGTGTGTGTGTTTGAACGTGGGAAGCGTTTGGACATTCACACTGCCAAAACAGTACACAGTTATAGTCACTTTCCCTTGTAGATCATTTGTAACAGTGTAGCCAGGTCTTGTGTCTGGAAGTAGCCAAGACTAGCTAGCAAGCTAGCCAACTTCTTTAGCCAATTAGCTTCAGCCGGCCGGTGTGCGACCGTGGCAAAATTGGTTTAACTTTGGATAGCCCATCTGCGGGACTAGTAAAGGACCCTCAATAAATGATACAGTACAAATGGTACAATATCTTCATGTTGTACATGTTTTAATTGTGTCATTTAATGCTTTCAATTAATTTCTATCATTTATACACTGAGTATACAGAACATTAAAGACAGCTGCTCTTTCCATGACCTTGACTGACCGGATGAATCCAGGTGAAAGCTAGGATCCCTTACTGATCACGTGTTAAATCCAATTCAATCAGTGGAGATGAAGTGGAGGAGACAGGTTAAAGAAGGATGTTGAGCTTTGAGACAATTGAGACCTAGATTGTGTTTGTGTGCTAATCAGAGGGCAAGTCAATATGAGAAAGGTGTTCCTAATGTTTGATATACTCAGTGTAGTTGGCTTGAGGTTTGTAAGTCATTGAAATTTGGAGCTATTCACATGAAAAAATATTGTCCCATGTACATTGTGTAACTTACTGATGGTCCCTAAATAGCCCCATAGGGATATCGAATGTCAAACCAAATTGACCATGGGCATTATGATGAGTTCAGTGCAGCTGTGCTCAGAATTAATGATAACTTGGGTGATGCCAGCTGGGGGCAGGATTGAAATAAACGGAAAACTGTTACAGTTCCCTTCATTCCGTAACATCATTTTCCCCCTATCATCTCGTAAATCTCTCTTTTGGACGAGACTGATTAAATGATCCTATTTACACGTTGTAGTCAATTTTGACACTGGAATAAATGTTTTTATTTTTATTTTAAGGGGTAGATCAGCTTTCATATTGCATATAGATTGTAGCTTCCATCAATGTAATTGTCTGCATCATTTCCAATCCCCCATATATTTATATATATCCATATACATTCATACATACATACATACATACATACATACATACATACATACATACATACATACATACATACATACATACATATGTATACATATGCACACATAAACATTCATACATATACACATACATACACATATATACATACTTTTTTTAGAATGTAACTTTATTATTCCCCGCAAACCCAACCACCCTTCCCCCAACTGGAGTAAACTAATAAACAATAACACTCAGGCTTCTACCTTCAGTTTATACATCTTATACACATTTTACAGACACAATCTATTTTAAAATAGTTATATTTTGTTTGTTTTTAGTCCTTCCTCTATTTCTGATGTCCATCCAGTTTGATTTCTATTTGTAACTGTGCTATTTCACAAAATATCTGAACCTATATACATTTTACAGACCCGTATGTTTTACATTGGTTATCTTGTTATTAGTCCCACCCTTGAGCTCCATTCAACCCCTCCCATCTATCTCTCAACACTTCCATTTTGGATTTCTATTTGCCATATATTTTTCATCTGTGCTGTGATGCTTCACAAAAGTACTGAATCTTTCTGTTCTCCTAGCTTCTACAGATTGTAAATTAAAGATAAACATTTTTGCTGAAATAATAATTATTGATTGATTGACTATGCCTTTTCAAATCACCCAGTATTGCTATCTGCAGCGTTAGTTCTAGGTAAATGTTGCAATTCTTCAGCCATTCCTGGACCTGTGACCAAAAACAAGCTACATATGGACAATACCAAAATAAATGATCTAATGACTCTGCCTCCTCTCAGCAAAATCTGCAGAGCTGGGAAGATTGTATCCCCATAAATATAACATTCTATTGGTTGCAAGAATTTTGTATAATAATTTAAATTGAAAAAGTTTTGAATCCAGTGCCATGGAATTGGTACATCGAAAATCTCTTCCCAACTATTTTGCAATCTATATGAAACTGGTATACTTTTTTATTTATCACAATTTTCTTTAGTGAATTTTGGCCTTTAATGCAGGTCAGAGAGACAAGTTCCTTACTTTGTCCCCCTTCCACTTGACTCTTCCATTTTTGCAGTAATGTTGCAATTAGTTGCTTGTAATTTTGAATAGAGCAGACATTTGCATATATTTTTGTTAGCTGCATGTGTGACATAACGCCGGGTATTAAACCTCCTCCATGTATATCTCACTAGGTCAGGATATTAAACCTCCTCCATGTATATCTCACTAGGTCAGGATATTAAACCTCCTCCATGTATATCTCACTAGGTCAGGATATTAAACCTCCACCATGTATATCTCACTAGGTCAGGATATTAAACCTCCTCCATGTATATCTCACTAGGTCAGGATATTAAACCTCCTCCATGTATATCTCACTAGGTCAGGATATTAAACCTCCACCATGTATATCTCACTAGGTCAGGATATTAAACCTCCTCCATGTATATCTCACTAGGTCAGGATATTAAACCTCCTCCATGTATATCTCACTAGGTCAGGATATTAAACCTCCACCATGTATATCTCACTAGGTCAGGATATTAAACCTCCTCCATGTATATCTCACTAGGTCAGGATATTAAACCTCCTCCATGTATATCTCACTAGGTCAGGATATTAAACCTCCTCCATGTATATCTCACTAGGTCAGGATATTAAACCTCCTCCATGTATATCTCACTAGGTCAGGATATTAAACCTCCTCCATGTATATCTCACTAGGTCAGGATAATTAAACCTCCATGTATATCTCACTAGGTCAGGATATTAAACCTCCTCCATGTATATCTCACTAGGTCAGGATATTAAACCTCCTCCATGTATATCTCACTAGGTCAGGAATATTAAACCTCCACCATGTATATCTCACGAGGTCAGGATATAAACCTCCTCCATGTATATCTCACTAGGTCAGGATATTAAACCTCCACCATGTATATCTCACTAGGTCAGGATATTAAACCTCCACCATGTATATCTCACTAGTCAGGATATTAAACCTCCTCCATGTATATCTCACTAGGTCAGGATATTAAACCTCCATGTATATCTCACTAGGTCAGGATATTAAACCTCCATGTATATCTCACTAGGTCAGGATATTAAACCTCCTCCATGTATATCTCACTAGGTCAGGATATTAAACCTCCTCCATGTATATCTCACTAGGTCAGGATATTAAACCTCCACCATGTATATCTCACTAGGTCAGGATATTAAACCTCCACCATGTATATCTCACTAGGTCAGGATATTAAACCTCCACCATGTATATCTCACTAGGTCAGGATATTAAACCTCCTCCATGTATATCTCACTAGGTCAGGATATTAAACCTCCACCATGTATATCTCACTAGGTCAGGATATTAAACCTCCTCCATGTATATCTCACTAGGTCAGGATATTAAACCTCCTCCATGTATATCTCACTAGGTCAGGATATTAAACCTCCACCATGTATATCTCACTAGGTCAGGATATTAACCTCCTCCATGTATATCTCACTAGGTCAGGATATTAAACCTCCTCCATGTATATCTCACTAGGTCAGGATATTAAACCTCCACCATGTATATCTCACTAGGTCAGGATATTAAAATCTCCATGTATATCTCACTAGGTCAGGATATTAAACCTCCTCCATGTATATCTCACTAGGTCAGGATATTAAACCTCCTCCATGTATATCTCACTAGGTCAGGATATTAAACCTCCTCCATGTATATCTCACTAGGTCAGGATATTAAACCTCCACCATGTATATCTCACTAGGTCAGGATATTAAAACCTCCTCCATGTATATCTCACTAGTCAGGATATTAAACCTCCTCCATGTATATCTCACTAGGTCAGGATATTAAACCTCCACCATGTATATCTCACTAGGTCAGGATATTAAACCTCCTCCATGTATATCTCACCTAGGTCAGGATATTAAACCTCCTCCATGTATATCTCACTAGGTCAGGATATTAAACCTCCACCATGTATATCTCACTAGGTCAGGATATTAAACCTCCACCATGTATATCTCACTAGGTCAGGATATTAAACCTCCATCCATGTATATCTCACTAGGTCAGGATATTAAACCTCCACCATGTATATCTCACTAGGTCAGGATATTAAACCTCCTCCATGTATATCTCACTAGGTCAGGATATTAAACCTCCTCCATGTATATCTCACTAGGTCAGGATATTAAACCTCCACCATGTATATCTTTCACTAGGTCAGGATATTAAAACCTCCACCATGTATATCTCACTAGGTCAGGTATTAAACCTCCTCCATGTATATCTCACTAGGTCAGGATATTAAACCTCCTCCATGTATATCTCACTAGGTCAGGATATTAAACCTCCCTCCATGTATATCTCACTAGGTCAGGATATTAACCCTCCACCATGTATATCTCACTAGGTCAGGATATTAAACCTCCACCATGTATATCTCACTAGGTCAGGTATTAACCTCCTCCATGTATACTCACTAGGTCAGGATATTAAACCTCCTCCATGTATATCTCACTAGGTCAGGATATTAAACTCCACCATGTATATCTCACTAGGTCAGGATATTAAACCTCCTCCATGTATTATCTCACTAGTCAGGATATTAAACCTCCTCCATGTATATCTCACTAGGTCAGGATATTAAACCTCCACAATGTATATCTCACTAGGTCAGGATATTAACTCCCACCATGTATATCTCACTAGGTCAGGATATTAAACCTCCTCCATGTATATCTCACTAGGTCAGGATATTAAACCTCCTCCATGTATATCTCACTAGGTCAGGATATTAAACCTCCTCCATGTATATCTCACTAGGTCAGGATATTAAACCTCCTCCATGTATATCTCACTAGGTCAGGATATTAAACCTCCACCATGTATATCTCACTAGGTCAGGATATTAAACCTCCTCCATGTAATACTCACTAGGTCAGGATATTAAACCTCCTCCATGTATATCTCACTAGGTCAGGATATTAAACCTCCACCATGTATATCTCACTAGGTCAGGATATTAAACCTCCTCCATGTATATCTCACTAGGTCAGGATATTAAACCTCCACCATGTATATCTCACTAGGTCAGGATATTAAACCTCCTCCATGTATATCTCACTAGGTCAGGATATTAAACCTCCACCATGTATATCTCACTAGGTCAGGATATTAAACCCTCCACCATGTATATCTCACTAGGTCCAGGATATTAAACCTCCACCATGTATATCTCACTAGGTCAGGATATTAACCTCATCCATGTATATCTCACTAGGTCAGGAATATTAAACCTCCATGTATATCTCACTAGGTCAGGATATTAAACCTCCACCATGTATATCTCACTAGGTCCAGGATATTAAACCTCCACCATGTATATCTCACTAGGTCAGGAATTAAACCTCCTCCATGTATATCTCACTAGGTCAGGATATTAAACCCCACCATGTATATCTCACTAGGTCAGGATATTAAAACCTCCACCATGTATATCTCACTAGGTCAGGATATTAAACCTCCACCATGTATATCTCACTAGGTCAGGATATTAAACCTCCACCATGTATATCTCACTAGGTCAGGATATTAAACCTCCACCATGTATATCTCACTAGGTCAGGATATTAAACCTCCTCCATGTATATCTCACTAGGTCAGGATATTAAACCTCCACCATGTATATCTCACTAGGTCAGGATAGTAAACCTCCACCATGTATATCTCACTAGGTCAGGATATTAAACCTCCTCCATGTATATCTCACTAGGTCAGGATATTAAACCTCCTCCATGTATATCTCACTAGGTCAGGATATTAAACCTCCACCATGTATATCTCACTAGGTCAGGATATTAAACCTCCATGTATATCTCACTAGGTCAGGATATTAAACCTCCATGTATATCTCACTAGGTCAGGATATTAAACCTCCTCCATGTATATCTCACTAGGTCAGGATATTAAACCTCCACCATGTATATCTCACTAGGTCAGGATATTAAACCTCCTCATGTATATCTCACTAGGTCAGGATATTAAACCTCCACCATGTATATCTCACTAGGTCAGGATATTAAACCTCCACCATGTATATCTCACTAGGTCAGGATATTAAACCTCCACCCATGTATATCTCACTAGGTCAGGATATTAAACCTCCTCCATGTATATCTCACTAGGTCAGGATATTAAACCTCCACCATGTATATCTCACTAGGTCAGGATATTAAACCTCCTCCATGTATATCTCACTAGGTCAGGATATTAAACTCCTCCATGTATATCTCACTAGGTCAGGATATTAAACCTCCACCATGTATATCTCACGAGGTCAGGATATTAACCTCCACCATGTATCTCTCACTAGGTCAGGATATTAAACCTCCATGTATATCTCACTAGGGTCAGGATAGTAAACCTCCTCCATGTATATCTCACTAGGTCAGGATATTAAACCTCC
Organism: Salmo trutta; assembly: GCF_901001165.1. Classification (NCBI taxonomy): domain Eukaryota; kingdom Metazoa; phylum Chordata; class Actinopteri; order Salmoniformes; family Salmonidae; genus Salmo; species Salmo trutta. The sequence goes on along the minus strand of NC_042961.1, from coordinate 58,849,111 downwards.
TCCATGTATATCTCACTAGGTCAGGATATTAAACCTCCTCCATGTATATCTCACTAGGTCATAGGGATATTAACACTCCACCATGTATATCTCACTAGGTCAAGGGATATTAAACCTCCTCCATGTATATCTCACTAGGTCAGGATATAAACCTCCCCATGTATATCTCACTATGTCAGGGATATTAAACCTCCACCATGTATATCTCACTAGGTCAGGATATTAAACCGTCCTCCATGTAATATCTCACTAGGTCAGGATATTAACCCCCCCCCCCCCCCCCCCCCATGTATATCTCACTAGGTCAGGATATTAAACCTCCCATGTATATCTCACTAGGTCAGGATATTAACCTCCTACCATGTATATCTCACTAGGTCAGATATTAAACCTCCTCCATGTATATCTCACTAGGTCAGGATATTAAACCTCCTCCATGTATATCTCACTAGGGTCAGATATTAAACCTCCCCATGTATATCTCACTAGGTCAGGATATTAAACCTCCTCCATGTATATCTCACTAGGTCAGGATATTAAACCTCCTCCATGTATATCTCACTAGGTCAGGATATTAACCTCCTCCATGTATATCTCACTAGGTCAGGATATTAAACCTCCACCATGAATATCTCACTAGGTCAGGATATTAAACCTCCTCCATGTATATCTCACTAGGTCAGGATATTAAACCTCCTCCATGTATATCTCACTAGGTCAGGATATTAAACCTCCACCATGTATATCTCACTAGGTCAGGATATTAAACCTCCTCCATGTATATCTCACTAGGTCAGGATATTAAACCTCCACCATGTATATCTCACTAGGTCAGGATATTAAACCTCCTCCATGTATATCTCACTAGGTCAGGATATTAAACCTCCTCCATGTATATCTCACTAGGTCAGGATATTAAACCTCCACCATGTATATCTCACTAGGTCAGGATATTAAACCTCCACCATGTATATCTCACTAGGTCAGGATATTAACCCTCCTCCATGTATATCTCACTAGGTCAGGATATTAAACCTCCATGTATCTCTCACTAGGTCAGGATATTAAACCTCCACCGTGTAATATCTCACTATGTGTCAGGATATTAACCTCCACCATGTATATCTCACTAGGTCAGGGATATTCAACCTCCTCCATGTATATCTCACTAGGTCAGGATATTAAACCTCCACCATGTATATCTCCACTAGGGTCAGGATATTAAACCTCCACCTGTACTAATCTCACTAGGGTTCAGGATATTAACCTCCCACCATGTATATCTCCACTAGGTCAGGATATTAAATCTTACTCCACCATGTATATCTCACTAGAGTTAGGATATTAAACCTCCACCATGTAGATCTCACTAGGTCAGGATATTAAACCTCCGCCATGTAGATCTCACTAGGTCAGGATATTAAACCTCCACTCATGTATATCTCACTAGGTCAGGATATTAAACCTCCACCATGTATATCCACTAGGTCAGGATATTAACCTCCTCCATGTATATCTCACTAGGTCAGGATATTAAACCTCCTCCATGTATATCTCACTAGGTCAGGATATTAAACCTCCACCATGTATATCTCACTAGGTCAGGATATTAAACCTCCATGTATATCTCACTAGGTCAGGATATTAAACCTCCATGTATATCTCACTAGGTCAGGATATTAACCTCCTCCATGTATATCTCACTAGGTCAGGATATTAAACCTCCACCATGTATATCTCACTAGGTCAGGATATTAAACCTCCTCCATGTATATCTCACTAGGTCAGGATATTAAACCTCCACCATGTATATCTCACTAGGTCAGGATATTAAACCTCCACCATGTATATCTCACTAGGTCAGGATATTAAACCTCCACCATGTATATCTCACTAGGTCAGGATATTAAACCTCCTCCATGTATATCTCACTAGGTCAGGATATTAAACCTCCACATGTATATCTCACTAGGTCAGGATATTAAACCTCCTCCATGTATATCTCACTAGGTCAGGATATTAAACCTCCTCCATGTATATCTCACTAGGTCAGGATATTAAACCTCCACCATGTATATCTCACGAGGTCAGGATATTAAACCTCCACCATGTATATCTCACTAGGTCAGGATATTAAACCTCCATGTATATCTCACTAGGTCAGGATATTAAACCTCCTCCATGTATATCTCACTAGGTCAGGATATTAAACCTCCCATGTATATCTCACTAGGTCAGGATATTAAACCTCCACCATGTATATCTCACTAGGTCAGGAGATAAAACCTCCACCATGTATATCTCACTAGGTCAGGATATTAAACCTCCACCATGTATATCTCACTAGGTCAGGATATTAAACCTCCACCATGTATATATCACTAGGTCAGGATATTAAACCTCCACCATGTATATATCACTAGGTCAGGATATTAAACCTCCTCCATGTATATCTCACTAGGTCAGGATATTAAACCTCCACCATGTATATCTCACTAGGTCAGGATATTAAACCTCCATGGATATCTCACTAGGTCAGGATATTAAACCTCCTCCATGTATATCTCACTAGGTCAGGGATATAAAACCTCCTCCATGTATATCTACTAGGTCGGATATTAAACCTCCTCCATGTTATCTCACTAGGTCAGATATTAAACCTCCACCATGTATATCTCACTAGGTCAGGATATTAAACCTCCATGTATTCTCACTAGGTCAGGATATTAAACCTCCTCCATGTATATCTCACTAGGTCAGGATATTAAACCTCCACCATGTATATCTCACTAGGTCAGGATATTAAACCTCCACCATGTATATCTCACTAGGTCAGGATATTAAACCTCCTCCATGTATATCTCACTAGGTCAGGATATTAAACCTCCTCCATGTATATCTCACTAGGTCAGGATATTCAACCTCCCACCATGTATATCTCACTAGGTCAGGATATTAAACCTCCTCCATGTAAGCTCACTAGGTCAGGATATTAACCTCCATGTATATCTCACTAGGGTCAGGATATTAAACCTCCATGTATATCTCACTAGGTCAGGATATTAAACCTCCACCATGTATATCTCACTAGGTCAGGATATTAAACCTCCTCCATGTATATCTCACTAGGTCAGGATATTAAACCTCCTCCATGTATATCTCACTAGGTAAGGATATTAAACCTCCACCATGTATATCTCACTAGGTCAGGATATAAACCTCCACCATGTATATCTCCTAGGTCAGGATTTAAACCTCCAGTATATCTCACTAGTCAGGATATTAAACCTCCATGTATATCTCACTAGGTCAGGATATTAAACCTCCTCCATGTATATCTCACTAGGTCAGGATATTAAACCTCCTCCATGTATATCTCACTAGGTCAGGATATTAACCTCCTCCATGTATATCTCACTAGGTCAGGATTTAAACCTCCACCATGTATATCTCACTAGGTCAGGATATTAAACCTCCACCATGTATATCTCACTAGGTCAGGATATTAAACCTCCACCATGTATATCTCACTAGGTCAGGATATTAAACCTCCATGTATATCTCACTAGGTCAGGATATTAAACCTCCATGTATATCTCACTAGGTCAGGATATTAACCTCCTCCATGTATATCTCACTAGGTCAGGATATTAAACCTCCACCATGTATATCTCACTAGGTCAGGATATTAAACCTCCTCCATGTATATCTCACTAGGTCAGGATATTAAACCTCCACCATGTATATCTCACTAGGTCAGGATATTAAACCTCCTCCATGTATATCTCACTAGGTCAGGATATTAAACCTCCTCCATGTATATCTCACTAGGTCAGGATATTAAACCTCCATGTATATCTCACTAGGTCAGGATATTAAACCTCCACCATGTATATCTCACTAGGTCAGGATATTAAACCTCCTCCATGTATATCTCACTAGGTCAGGATATTAAACCTCCACCATGTATATCTCACTAGGTCAGGATATTAAACCTCCATGTATATCTCACTAGGTCAGGATATTAAAACTCCACCATGTATATCTCACTAGGTCAGGATATTAAAACCTCCACCACGTATATCTCACTTAGGTCAGGATATTAAACCTCCACCATGTATATCTCACTAGGTCAGGATATTAAACCTCCTCCATGTATATCTCACTAGGTCAGGATATTAAACCTCCACCATGTATATCTCACGAGGTCAGGATATTAAACCTCCTCCATGTATATCTCACTAGGTCAGGATATTAAACCTCCACCATGTATATCTCACTAGGTCAGGATATTAAACCTCCACCATGTATATCTCACTAGGTCAGGATATTAAACCTCCACCATGTATATCTCACTAGGTCAGGATATTAAACCTCCACCATGTATATCTCACTAGGTCAGGATATGAAACCTCCTCCATGTATATCTCACTAGGTCAGGATATTAAACCTCCACCATGTATATCTCACTAGGTCAGGATATTAAACCTCCTCCATGTATATCTCACTAGGTCAGGATATTAAACCTCCTCCATGTGAGATATACATGGAATCTCACTAGGTCAGGATATTAAACCTCCTCCATGTATATCTCACTAGGTCAGGATATTAAACCTCCACCATGTATATCTCACTAGGTCAGGATATTAAACTCCTCCATGTATATCTCACTAGGTCAGGATATTAAAACCTCCACCATGATATCTCACTAGGGTCAGGATATTAAACCTCCATGTATATCTCACTAGGTCCAGGATATTAAACCTCCACCATGGTATATCTCACTAGGTCAGGATATTAAACCTCCTCCATGTATATCTCACAGGTCAGGATATTAACCTCCTCCATGTATATCTCACTAGGTCAGGATATTAAACCTCCTCCATGTATACTCTAACTAGGTCAGGATATTAAACCTCCACCATGTATATCTCACTAGGTCAGGATATTAAACCTCCTCCATGTATATCTCACTAGGTCAGGATATTAACCTCCTCCATGTATATCTCACTAGGTCAGGATATTAAAACCTCCTCCATGTATATCTCACTAGGTTCAGGATATTAAACCTCCACCATGTATATCTCACTAGGTCAGATATTAAACCTCCTCCATGTATATCTCACTAGGTCAGGATATTAAACCTCCTCCATGTATATCTCACTAGGTCCAGGATATTAAACCTCCACCAGTATATCTCACTAGGTCAGGATATTAAACCTCCTCCATGTATATCTCACTAGTCAGGATATTAAACCTCCTCCATGTATATCTCACTAGGTCAGGATATTAAACACTCCTCCATGTATATCTCACTAGGCAGGATATAAACCTCCTCCCATGTATATCTCACTAGGTCAGGATATTAAACCTCCTCCATGTATATCTCACTAGGTCAGGATATTAAACCTCCTCCATGTATATCTCACTAGGTCAGGATATTAATCTCCATGTATATCTCACTAGGTCAGGATATTAACCTCCACCATGTTATATTCACTAGGTCAGGATATTAAACCTCCATGTATATCTCACTAGGTCAGGATATAAACCTCCACCATGTATATCTCACTAGTCAGGATATTAAACCCATCCATGTAATCTCACTAGGTCAGGATATATTAAACCTCCTCATGTATATCTCACTAGGTCAGGATATAAACCTCCACCATGTATATCTCACTAGGTCAGGGATATTAAACCTCCACATGTATATCTCACTAGGTCAGGATATTAAACCTCCTCCATGTATATCTCACTAGGTCAGGATATTAAACCCTCCTCCATGTATATCTCACTAGGTCAGGTATATTAAACCTCCTCCATGGAATATCTCACTAGGTCAGGATATTAAACCTCCACCATGTATATCTCACTAGGTCAGGATATTAAAACCTCCCCCTGTATATCTCACTAGGTCAGGATATTAAACCTCCTCCATGTATATCTCACTAGGGTCAGGATATTAAACCTCCTCCATGTATTATCTCACTAGGTCAGGATATTAAACCTCCCACCATGTATATCTCACTAGGGTCAGGATATTAAACCTCCATCCATGTATATCTCACTAGGTCAGGATATTAAACCTCCTCCATGTAGATCTCACTAGGTCAGGATATTAAACCTCCTCCATGTATATCTCACTAGGTCAGGATATTAAACCTCCACCATGTATATCTCACTAGGTCAGGATATTAAACCTCCACCATGTATATCTCACTAGGTCAGGATATTAAACCTCCTCCATGTATATCTCACTAGGTCAGGATATTAAACCTCCTCCATGTATATCTCACTGGTCAGGATATTAAACCTCCACCATGTATATCTCACTAGGTCAGGATATTAAACCTCCAGTAATCTCACTAGGTCAGGATATTAAACCTCCATGTATCTCACTAGGTCAGGATATTAACCCCCCTCCATGTATATCTCACTAGGTCAGGATATTAAACCTCCACCATGTATATCTCACTAGGTCAGGATATTAAACCTCCTCCATGTATATCTCACTAGGTCAGGATATTAAACCTCCACCATGTATATCTCACTAGGTCAGGATATTAACCCTCCACCATGTATATCTCACTAGGTCAGGATATTAAACCTCCACCATGTATATCACTAGGTCAGGATATTAAACCTCCTCCATTGTATATCTCACTAGGTCAGGATATTAAACCTCCACCATGTATATCTCACTAGGTCAGGATATTAACCTCCTCCATGTATATCTCACTAGGTCAGGATATTAAACTCCTCCATGTATATCTCACTAGGTCAGGATATTAAACCTCACCATGTATATCTCACGAGGTCAGGATATAAACCTCCACCATGTAATCTCACTAGGTCGGATATTAAAACCTCCATGTATTCTCACTAGGTTCAGGATATTAAAACCTCCTCCATGTATATCTCACTAGGTCAGGATATTAAACCTCCTCCATGTATATCTCACTAGGTCAGGATATTAACCTCCACCATTGTATATCTCACTAGGTCAGGATATTAAACCTCCACCATGTATATCTCACTAGGTCAGGATATTAAACCTCCACCATGTATATCTCACTAGGGTCAGGATATAAACCTCCAACCATGTATATATCACTAGGTCAGGATATTAAACCTCCACCATGTATATATCACTAGGTCCAGGATATTAAACCTCCTCCACTGTATATCTCACTAGGTCAGGATATTAAACCTCCACATGTATCTCACTAGGTAGGATATTAAACTCCATGTATATCTCACTAGGTCAGGATAAAACCTCCTCCATGTATTCTCACTATGTCAGGATATTAAACCTCCTCCATGTATATTCCACTAGGTCAGGATATAACTCCTCCATGTATATCACTAGGTCAGGATATTAAAACCTCCACCATGTATATCTCACTAGGTCAGGATATTAAACCTCCATGTATATCTCACTAGGTCAGGAATTAAACCTCCTCCATGTATATCTCACTAGGTCAGGATATTAAACCCCACCATGTATATCTCACTAGGTCGGATATTAAACCTCCACCGTATATCTCACTAGGTCAGGATATTAACCTCCTCCATGTATATCTCACTAGGTCAGGATATTAAACCTCCTCCATGTATATCTCACTAGGTCAGGATATTAAACCTCCACCATGTATATCTCACTAGGTCAGGATATTAAACCTCCTCCATGTATATCTCACTAGGTCAGGATATTAAACCTCCATGTATATCTCACTAGGTCAGGATTTTAAACCTCCATGTATATCTCACTAGGTCAGGATATTAAACCTCCACCATGTTTTTCTCACTAGGTCAGGATATTAAAACCTCCTCCATGTATATCTCACCTAGGTCAGGATATTAAACCTCCTCCATGTATATCTCACTAGGTCAGGATATTAAACCTCCACCATTATATCTCACTAGGTCAGGATATTAAACCTCCACCATGTATATCTCACTAGGTCAGGATATTAAACCTCCAGTATATCTACTAGGTCAGGATATTAACCTCCATGTATATCTCACTAGGTCAGGATATTAAACCTCCCCATGTATCTCACTAGGTCAGATATTAAACCTCCTCCATGTATATCTCACTAGGTCAGGATATTAAACCTCCATGTATATCTCACTAGGTCAGGATATTAAACCTTCCACCATGTATATCTCACTAGGTCAGGATAGTTAAACTCCCACCATGTATATCTCACTAGGTCAGGATATTAAACCTCCCCAGTATATCTACTAGGTCAGGATATTAAACCTCCATGTATATCTCACTAGGTCAGGATATTAAACCTCCATGCTATATTCTCACTAGTCAGGATATTAACCTCTCCATGTAGATCTCACTAGGTCCGGATATTAACATCCACCATGTATATCTCACTAGGTCAGGATATTAAACCTCCTCATGTATATCTCACTAGGTCAGGATATTAAACCTCCACCATGTATATCTCACTAGGTCAGGATATTAAACCTCCTCATGTATATACTCACTAGGTCAGGATATTAAACCTCCTCCATGTATATCTCACTAGGTCAGGATATTAAAACCTCCATGTATATCTCACTAGGTCAGGATATTAAACCTCACCATGTATAATCTCACTAGGTCAGGATATTAAAACCTCCTCCATGTATATCTTCACTAGGTCAGGATATTAACCTCCACCATGTATATCTCACTAGGTAAGGATATTAACCCTCCATGTATATCTCACTAGGTCAGGATATTAAACCTCCACCATGTATATCTCACTAGGTCAGGATATTAAACCTCCACCATGTATATCTCACTAGGTCAGGATATTAAACCTCCACCATGTATATCTCACTAGGTCAGGATATTAACCTCCTCCATGTATATCTCACTAGTCAGGATATTAAACCTCCACATGTATATCTCACGAGGTCAGGATATTAAACCTCCTCATGTATATCTCACTAGGTCAGGATATTAAACCTCCACATGTATATCTCACTAGGTCCAGGATATTAAACCTCCACCATGTATATCTCACTAGGTCAGGATATTAACCTCCACCATGTATATCTCACTAGGTCAGGATATTAAACCTCCACCATGTATATCTCACTAGGTCAGGATATTAAACCTCCCCATGTATATCTCACTAGGTCAGGATATTAAAACCTCCACCATGTATATCCACTAGGTCAGGATATTAAACCTCCCCATGTATATCTCACTAGGTCAGGATATTAAACCCCACCATTATATCTCACTAGGTCAGGATATTAAACCTCCTCCATGTATATCTCACTAGGTCAGGATATTAAACTCCACCCTGTATATCTCACTAGGTCAGGATATTAAACTCCTCCATGTATATTCTCACTAGGTCAGGATATTAAACCTCCACCATGATATCTCACTAGGTCAGGATATAAACCCTCAATGTATCTCAACTAGGTCAGGATATTAAACCTCCTACCATGTATATCTCACTAGGTCAGGATATTAAACCTCCTCCATGTATATCTCACTAGGTCAGGATATTAAACCTCCACATGTATATCTCACTAGGTCAGGATATTAAACCTCCTCCATGTATATCTCACTAGGTCAGGATATTAAACCTCACCATGTATATCTCACTAGGTCAGGATATAAACCTCCTCCATGTATATCTCAGAGGTCAGGATATTAAACCTCCTCCATGTATATCTCACTAGGTCAGGATATTAAACCTACCATGTATCTCACTAGGTCAGGTATTAAACCTCCTCCATGTATATCTCATAGGTCAGGATATTAAACCTCCTCCATGTATATCCACTAGGTCAGGATATTAAACCTCCACCATGTATATCTCACTAGGTCCAGGATATTAAACCTCCTCATGTATATCTCACTAGGTCAGGATTAAACCTCCTCCATGTATATCTCACTAGGTCAGGATATTAAACCTCCTCCATGTATATTCACTAGTCAGGATATTAACCTCCTCATGTATATCTCACTAGGTCAGGATATTAAACCTCCTCCATGTATATCTCACTAGGTCAGGATATTAAACCTCCTCCATGTAATCTCACTAGTCAGATATTAAACCTCCTCATGTATATCTCACTAGGTCAGGATATTAAATCTCCATGTATACTCACTAGGTCAGGATATTAAACCTCCACCATGTATATCTCACTAGGTCAGGATATTAAACCTCCATGTAGATCTCACTAGGTCAGGATATTAAACCTCCTCCATGTATATCTCACTAGGTCAGGATATTAAACCTCCTCCATGTATATCTCACTAGGTCAGGATATTAAACCTCCACCATGTATATCTCACTAGGTCAGGATATTAAACCTCCACCATGTATATCTCACTAGGTCAGGATATTAAACCTCCTCCATGTAATCTCACTAGGTCAGGATATTAACCTCCATGTATATCTCACTAGGTCAGGATATTAAACCTCACCATGTATATCTCACTAGGTCAGGATATTAAACCTCCTCCATGTAGATCTCACTAGGTTGCAGGTATTAAACCTCCTCCATGTATATCTCACTAGGTCAGGATATTAAACCTCCTCCATGTATATCTCACTAGGTCAGGATATTAACCTCCTCCATGTATATCTCACTAGGTCAGGATATTAAACCTCCTCCATGTATATCTCACTAGGTCAGGATATTAACCTCCTCCATGTATATCTCACTAGGTCAGAATATTAAACCTCCTCCATGTATATCTCACTAGGTCAGGATATTAAACCTCCTCCATGTATATCTCACTAGGTCAGGATATTAAACCTCCACCATGGTATATCTCACTAGGTCAGGATATTAAACCTCCACCATTGTATATCTCACTAGGTCAGGATATTAAACCTCCACCAGTATATCTCACTAGGTCAGGATATTAAACCTCCTGCCATGTATATTCTCACTAGGTCAGGATATTACACCTCCATGTATATCTCACTAGGTCAGGATATTAAACCTCCTCCATGATATCTCTCACTAGGTCAGGATAATTAAACCTCCACCATGGCTATCTCACTAGGTCAGGATATTAAATCTCCATGTATATCTCACTAGGTCAGGATATTAAACTCTCCATGTATATCTCACTAGGTCAGGATATTAAACCTCCTCCATGTATATCTCACTAGGGTCAGGATATTAAACCTCTCACCATGTATATCTCACTAGGTCAGGATATAAACCCTCCCTGTATATCTCACTAGGTCAGGATATTAAACTCCTCACATGTATATTGCTCACTAGGTCCAGGATATTAACACTCGCATCCATGTATATCTCACCTAGGTCAGGATATTAAAACCTCCATCCATGTATATCTCACTATGGTTCCAGGATATTAACCTCCTCATGTATATCTCACTAGGTCAGGCTATTAAACCTCCTCCAGGTATTCTAACTAGGTCAGGCTATAAATCACCATGTAATCCTCACTAGGTCAGGATATTAAACATCCTCCATGTAGAGTCTCAATAGGTCAGGATATTAAACCTCCTCCATGTATATCTCACTAGGTCAGGATATTAACCTCCACCATGTATATCTCACTAGGTAAGGATATTAACCCTCCACCATGTATACTCACTAGGTCAGGATATTAAACCTCACCATGTATATCTCACTAGGTCAGGATATTAACCTCCTCATGTATATCTCACTAGGTCAGGATATTAAACCTCCACATGTATATCTCACTAGGTCAGGATATTAAACCTCCTCCATGTATATCTCACTAGGTCAGGATATTAAACCTCCATGTATATCTCACTAGGTCAGGATATTAAACCTCCACCATGTATATCTCACTAGGTCAGGATATTAAACCTCCACCATGTATATCTCACTAGGTCAGGATATTAAACCTCCCTCCATGTATATCTCACTAGGTCAGGATATTAAACCTCCTCCATGTATATCTCACTAGGTCAGGATATTAAACCTCCTCCATGTATATCTCACTAGGTCAGGATATTAAACCTCCTCCATGTATATCTCACTAGGTCAGGATATTAAACCTCCTCCATGTATATCTCACTAGGTCAGGATATTAACCCTCACCATGTATATCTCACTAGGTCAGGATATTAAACCTCCACCATGTATATCTCACTAGGTCAGGATATTAAACCTCCACCATGTATATCTCACTAGGTCAGGGTATTAAACCTCCTCCATGTATATCTCACTAGGTCAGGATATTAACCTCCATGTATATCTCACTAGGTCAGGATATTAAACCTCCTCCATGTATATCTCACTAGGTCAGGATATTAAACCTCCACCATGTATATCTCACTAGGTCAGGATATTAAATCTCCATGTATATCTCACTAGGTCAGGATATTAAATCTCCATGTATATCTCACTAGGTCAGGATATTAAACCTCCTCCATGTATATCTCACTAGGTCAGGATATTAAACCTCCTCCATGTATATCTCACTAGGTCAGGATATTAAACCTCCATGTATATCTCACTAGGTCAGGATATTAAACCTCCACCATGTATATCTCACTAGGTCAGGATATTAAACCTCCTCCATGTATATCTCACTAGGTCAGGATATTAAACCTCCACCATGTATATCTCACTAGGTCAGGTATTAACCTCCTCCATGTATATCTCACTAGGTCAGGATATTAAACCTCCTCCATGTATATCTCACTAGGTCAGGCTATTAAACCTCCACCATGTATATCTCACTAGGTCAGGATATTAAACCTCCTCCATGTATATCTCACTAGGTCAGGATATTAAACCTCCTCCATGTATATCTCACTAGGTCAGGATATTAAACCTCCACCATGTATATCTCACTAGGTCAGGATATTAAACCTCCACCATGTATATCTCACTAGGTCAGGATATTAAACCTCCACCATGTATATCTCACTAGGTCAGGATATTAAACCTCCACCATGTATATCTCACTAGGTCAGGATATTAAACCTCCACCATGTATATCTCACTAGGTCAGGATATTAAACCTCCTCCATGTATATCTCACTAGGTCAGGATATTAAACCTCCATGTATATCTCACTAGGTCAGGATATTAAACCTCCACCATGTATTCTCACTAGGTCAGGATATTAAACCTCCACCATGTATATCTCACTAGGTCAGGATATTAAACCTCCTCCATGTATATCTCACTAGGTCAGGATATTAAACCTACCACCATGTATATCTCACAGGTCAGGATATTAAAACCTCTCCCCACCATGTATATCTCACTAGGTCAGGATTATTAAACCTCCATGTATATCTCACTAGGTCAGGATATTAACCCCACCATGTATATCTCACTAGGTCAGGATATAAACCTCCAGTATATCTCACTAGGTCAGGATATTAACCTCCACCATGTATATCTCACGAGGTCAGGATATTAAACCTCCACCATGTATATCTCACTAGGTCAGGATATTAAACCCCACCATGTATATCTCACTAGGTCAGGATATTAAACCTCCACCATGTATATCTCACGAGGTCAGGATATTAAACCTCCTCCATGTATATCTCACTAGGTCAGGATATTAAACCTCCATGTATATCTCACTAGGTCAGGATATTAAACCTCCATGTATATCTCACGAGGTCAGGATATTAAACCTCCTCCATGTATATCTCACGAGGTCAGGATATTAAACCTCCACCATGTATATCTCACTAGGTCAGGATATTAAACCTCCACCATGTATATCTCACTAGGTCAGGATATTAAACCTCCATGTATATCTCACGAGGTCAGGATATTAAACCTCCTCCATGTATATCTCACTAGGTCAGGATATTAAACCTCCACCATGTATATCTCACTAGGTCAGGATATTAAACCTCCACCATGTATATCTCACTAGGTCAGGATATTAAACCTCCACCATGTATATCTCACTAGGTCAGGATATTAAACCTCCTCCATGTATATCTCACTAGGTCAGGATATTAAACCTCCTCCATGTATATCTCACTAGGTCAGGATATTAAACCTCCTCCATGTATATCTCACTAGGTCAGGATATTAAACCTCCACCATGTATATCTCACTAGGTCAGGATATTAAACCTCCTCCATGTATATCTCACTAGGTCAGGATATTAAACCTCCTCCATGTATATCTCACTAGGTCAGGATATTAAAACCTCCACCATGTATATCTCACGAGGTCAGGATATTAAACCTCCTCCATGTATATCTCACTAGGTCAGGATATTAAACCTCCTCAGATATCTCACTCGTCAGATATAACCTCCACCATGTATATCTCACTAGGTCAGGATATTAAACCCTCCTCCATGTATATCTCACGAGGTCAGGATATTAAACCTCCACCATGTATATCTCACGAGGTCAGGATATTAAACCTCCATGTATATCTCACGAGGTCAGGATATTTAAACCCTCCACCATGTATATCTACGAGGTCAGGATATTAAACCTCCATGTATATCTCACGAGGTCAGGATATAAACCCTCATCCATGTATATCTCACTAGGTCAGGATATTAAACCTCCACCATGTTATATCTCACGAGGGTCAGGATATTAAACCTCCTCCATGTATATCTCACGAGGTCAGGATATAAACCTCCTCCATGTATATCTCACTAGGTCAGGATATTAAACCTCCTCCATGTATATCTCACTAGGTCAGGTATTAAACCTCCTCCATGTATATCTCACTAGGTCAGGATATTAAACCTCCACCATGTATATCTCACTAGGTCAGTATATTAAACCTCCACCATGTATATCTCACTAGGTCAGGATATTAACCCTCCACCATGTATATCTCACTAGGTCAGGATATTAAACCTCCACCATGTATATCTCACTAGGTCAGGATATTAAACCTCCACATGTATATTCACTAGGTCAGGATATTAAACCTCCATGTATATCTCACTAGGTCAGGATATTAAACCTCCACCATGTATATCTCACTAGGTCAGGATATTAAACCTCCACATGTATATCTCACTAGGTCAGGATATTAAACCTCCACCATGTATATCTCACTAGGTCAGGATATTAAACCTCCTCCATGTATATCTCACTAGGTCAGGATATTAAACCTCCTCCATGTATATCTCACTAGGTCAGGATATTAACCTCCATGTATATCTCACTAGGTCAGGATATTAAACCTCACCATGTATATCTCACTAGGTCAGGATATTAAACCTCCACCATGTATATCTCACTAGGTCAGGATATTAAACCTCCTCCATGTATATCTCACTAGGTCAGGATATTAAACCTCCATGTATATCTCACTAGGTCAGGATATTAACCTCCACCATGTATATCTCACTAGGTCAGGGTATTAAACCTCCTCCATGTATATCTCACTAGGTCAGGATATTAAATCTCCATGTATATCTCACTAGGTCAGGATATTAAACCTCCACCATGTATATCTCACTAGGTCAGGATATTTAAACCCTCCTCCATGTATATCTCACTAGGTCAGGATATTAAACCTCCTCCATGTATATCTCACTAGGTCAGGATATTAAACCTCCACCATGTATATCTCACTAGGTCAGGATATTAAACCTCCTCCATGTATATCTCACTAGGTCAGGATATTAAACCTCCACCATGTATATCTCACGAGGTCAGGATATTAAACCTCCTCCATGTATATCTCACTAGGTCAGGATATTAAACCTCCTCCATGTATATCTCACTAGGTCAGGATATTAAACCTCCTCCATGTATATCTCACTAGGTCAGGATATTAAACCTCCTCCATGTATATCTCACTAGTGAGATATCCACATGTATATCTCACTAGGTCAGGATATTAAACCTCCTCCATGTATATCTCACTAGGTCAGGAGTATTAAACCTCCTCCATGTATATCTCACTAGGTCAGGATATTAAACCTCCACCATGTATATCTCACGAGGTCAGGATATTAAACCTCCTCCATGTATATCTCACTAGGTCAGGATATTAAACCTCCTCCATGTATATCTCACTAGGTCAGGATATTAAACCTCCACCATGTATATCTCACTAGGTCAGGATATTAAACCTCCTCCATGTATATCTCACGAGGTCAGGATATTAAACCTCCACCATGTATATCTCACGAGGTCAGGATATTAAACCTCCATGTATATCTCACGAGGTCAGGATATTAAACCTCCACCATGTATATCTCACGAGGTCAGGATATTAAACCTCCATGTATATCTCACGAGGTCAGGATATTAAACCTCCTCCATGTATATCTCACTAGGTCAGGATATTAACCTCCAACATGTATATCTCACGAGGTCAGGATATTAAACCTCCTCCATGTATATCTCACGGAGGTCAGGATATTAAACCTCCTCATGTATATCTCACTAGGTCAGGATATTAAACCTCCTCCATGTATATCTCACTAGGTCAGGATATTAAACCTCCTCCATGTATATCTCACTAGCGTCAGGATATTAACCTCCACCATGTATATCTCACTAGGTCAGTATATTAAACCTCCACCATGTATATCTCACTAGGTCAGGATATTAAACCTCCACCATGTATATCTCACTAGGTCAGGATATTAAACCTCCACCATGTATATCTCACTAGGTCAGGATATTAAACCTCCACCATGTATATCTCACTAGGTCAGGATATTAAACCTCCATGTATATCTCACTAGGTCAGGATATTAAACCTCCACCATGTATATCTCACTAGGTCAGGATATTAAACCTCCACCATGTATATCTCACTATGTCAGGATATTAAACCTCCACCATGTATCTCTCACTAGGTCAGGATATTAAACCTCCTCCATGTATATCTCACTAGGTCAGGATATTAAACCTCCTCCATGTATATCTCACTAGGTCAGGATATTAAACCTCCATGTATATCTCACTAGGTCAGGCTATTAAACCTCCACCATGTATATCTCACTAGGTCAGGATATTAAACCTCCACCATGTATATCTCACTAGGTCAGGATATTAAACCTCCTCCATGTATATCTCACTAGGTCAGGATATTAACCCTCCATGTATATCTCACTAGGTCAGGATATTAAACCTCCACCATGTATATCTCACTAGGTCAGGGTATTAAACCTCCTCCATGTATATCTCACTAGGTCAGGATATTAATCTCCATGTATATCTCACTAGGTCAGGATATTAAACCTCCACCATGTATATCTCACTAGGTCAGGATATTAAACCTCCTCCATGTATATCTCACTAGGTCAGGATATTAAACCTCCTCCATGTATATCTCACTAGGTCAGGATATTAAACCCTCCACCATGTATATCTCACTAGGTCAGGATATTAAACCTCCTCCATGTATATCTCACTAGGTCAGGATATTAAACCTCCATGTATATCTCACTAGGTCAGGCTATTAAACCTCCACCATGTATATCTCACTAGGTCAGGATATTAAACCTCCACCATGTATATCTCACTAGGTCAGGATATTAAACCTCCTCCATGTATATCTCACTAGGTCAGGATATTAAACCTCCATGTATATCTCACTAGGTCAGGATATTAAACCTCCACCATGTATATCTCACTAGGTCAGGGTATTAAACCTCCTCCATGTATATCTCACTAGGTCAGGATATTAAATCTCCATGTATATCTCACTAGGTCAGGATATTAAACCTCCATGTATATCTCACTAGGTCAGGCTATTAAACCTCCACCATGTATATCTCACTAGGTCAGGATATTAAACCTCCACCATGTATATCTCACTAGGTCAGGATATTAAACCTCCTCCATGTATATCTCACTAGGTCAGGATATTAAACCTCCATGTATATCTCACTAGGTCAGGATATTAAACCTCCACCATGTATATCTCACTAGGTCAGGGTATTAAACCTCCTCCATGTATATCTCACTAGGTCAGGATATTAAATCTCCATGTATATCTCACTAGGTCAGGATATTAAACCTCCACCATGTATATCTCACTAGGTCAGGATATTAACCCTCCTCCATGTATATCTCACTAGGTCAGGATATTAAACCTCCTCCATGTATATCTCACTAGGTCAGGATATTAAACCTCCACCATGTATATCTCACTAGGTCAGGATATTAAACCTCCTCCATGTATATCTCACTAGGTCAGGATATTAAACCTCCACCATGTATATCTCACGAGGTCAGGATATTAAACCTCCTCCATGTATATCTCACTAGGTCAGGATATTAAACCTCCTCCATGTATATCTCACTAGGTCAGGATATTAAACCTCCTCCATGTATATCTCACTAGGTCAGGATATTAAACCTCCTCCATGTATATCTCACTAGGTCAGGATATTAAACCTCCACCATGTATATCTCACTAGGTCAGGATATTAAACCTCCTCCATGTATATCTCACTAGGTCAGGATATTAAACCTCCTCCATGTATATCTCACTAGGGTCAGGATATTAAACCTCCACCATGTATATCTCACGAGGTCAGGATATTAAACCTCCTCCATGTATATCTCACTAGGTCAGGATATTAAACCTCCTCCATGTATATCTCACTAGGTCAGGATATTAAACCTCCACCATGTATATCTCACTAGGTCAGGATATTAAACCTCCTCCATGTATATCTCACGAGGTCAGGATATTAAACCTCCACCATGTATATCTCACGAGGTCAGGATATTAAACCTCCATGTATATCTCACGAGGTCAGGATATTAAACCTCCACCATGTATATCTCACGAGGTCAGGATATTAAACCTCCATGTATATCTCACGAGGTCAGGATATTAAACCTCCTCCATGTATATCTCACTAGGTCAGGATATTAAACCTCCACCATGTATATCTCACGAGGTCAGGATATTAAACCTCCTCCATGTATATCTCACGAGGTCAGGATATTAAACCTCCTCCATGTATATCTCACTAGGTCAGGATATTAAACCTCCTCCATGTATATCTCACTAGGTCAGGATATTAAACCTCCTCCATGTATATCTCACTAGGTCAGGATATTAAACCTCCACCATGTATATCTCACTAGGTCAGTATATTAAACCTCCACCATGTATATCTCACTAGGTCAGGATATTAAACCTCCACCATGTATATCTCACTAGGTCAGGATATTAAACCTCCACCATGTATATCTCACTAGGTCAGGATATTAAACCTCCACCATGTATATCTCACTAGGTCAGGATATTAAACCTCCATGTATATCTCACTAGGTCAGGATATTAAACCTCCACCATGTATATCTCACTAGGTCAGGATATTAAACCTCCACCATGTATATCTCACTAGGTCAGGATATTAAACCTCCACCATGTATATCTCACTAGGTCAGGATATTAAACCTCCTCCATGTATATCTCACTAGGTCAGGATATTAAACCTCCTCCATGTATATCTCACTAGGTCAGGATATTAAACCTCCATGTATATCTCACTAGGTCAGGCTATTAAACCTCCACCATGTATATCTCACTAGGTCAGGATATTAAACCTCCACCATGTATATCTCACTAGGTCAGGATATTAAACCTCCTCCATGTATATCTCACTAGGTCAGGATATTAAACCTCCATGTATATCTCACTAGGTCAGGATATTAAACCTCCACCATGTATATCTCACTAGGTCAGGGTATTAAACCTCCTCCATGTATATCTCACTAGGTCAGGATATTAAATCTCCATGTATATCTCACTAGGTCAGGATATTAAACCTCCACCATGTATATCTCACTAGGTCAGGATATTAAACCTCCTCCATGTATATCTCACTAGGTCAGGATATTAAACCTCCTCCATGTATATCTCACTAGGTCAGGATATTAAACCTCCACCATGTATATCTCACTAGGTCAGGATATTAAACCTCCTCCATGTATATCTCACTAGGGTCAGGATATTAAACCTCCATGTATATCTCACTAGGTCAGGCTATTAAACCTCCACCATGTATATCTCACTAGGTCAGGATATTAAACCTCCACCATGTATATCTCACTAGGTCAGGATATTAAACCTCCTCCATGTATATCTCACTAGGTCAGGATATTAAACCTCCATGTATATCTCACTAGGTCAGGATATTAAACCTCCACCATGTATATCTCACTAGGTCAGGGTATTAAACCTCCTCCATGTATATCTCACTAGGTCAGGATATTAAATCTCCATGTATATCTCACTAGGTCAGGATATTAAACCTCCACCATGTATATCTCACTAGGTCAGGATATTAAACCTCCTCCATGTATATCTCACTAGGTCAGGATATTAAACCTCCTCCATGTATATCTCACTAGGTCAGGATATTAAACCTCCACCATGTATATCTCACTAGGTCAGGATATTAAACCTCCTCCATGTATATCTCACTAGGTCAGGATATTAAACCTCCACCATGTATATCTCACTAGGTCAGGATATTAAACCTCCTCCATGTATATCTCACTAGGTCAGGATATTAAACCTCCACCATGTATATCTCACTAGGTCAGCACATTTGGGTTAAAAATGATTGTTAATTAATATCATCACCCCTTTTGAGTTTCTTTGCCCATGGGAGAAGAATACCCCCCCGCAGTCCTTTCTCCACACAACTTCATTAAATAGTTGAATGAGGTTTCTGTAAATAATATATATTAGAATAAATGTTTCTGACTCATATCGATGCCACATAAGCCCTTTTCAAAAGGATCAATTGCTTATTACCTTCACTTGCACTTTAAGGAAAATTGGAAAGATGCTTTTACACACACACACACACACACACACACACACACACACTGAGGAACAAAATCACACACATCCACACACACACACACCATCAAACAGTGTGACCTTGGAGGCCACCTCAATCAACACTATCCCCGCCTCTAAACACCGCCTTGGAGACACACAAACACACACACACACTTAGGAACACACACACACATCTACACACACAAACAGTGTGATTTTGGAGACTGACTCAATCAACCCTATAGGCCGATTATCTCCGCCTGGAAAACACCAAAACCCACATTGGACACACACACACTGCTGGACAATGTGTCAGATATAGTTGAAGCTTGGCGCTTGACAATAATAAATACTTAAACATTTCATTTACACACGGCTCTGGAACTGTGTATATTACAGACATAGAAACACAAGGGAGAGATATCCCATGTTAAAGTGGAACTGACACCGTTTTAACTACTTAGCAGGTATGAAACAAACCGACAATCAGAATATCAGTCCAACATATCAAATTTACAGTTTATGCATCAAAACCAACTTCATAAGAAGTTTAAAAAGGTTCTGTTTCACTCAAAATTCCATTATGTTTAGTGCAGTATTGTTGGCAGAATAGATGGATGCAGTCAATATATGATTAATATAATTCACCAATACAGTGCTTGGTTGCATGTTATCTGTTCCTCTGTAAACCCTGCTATTGCCTCCAACCGGTTCAATCTATTATCTGTAGGGTGTGTGTGTGTGTGTGTGATTATTGTGTGTGTGTGTGTGTGTGTGTGTGTGTGTGTGTGTGTATATGTGATTAATGTGTGTGCGTGTGTGTGCGTGTGTGTGCGTGTGTGTGTGTGTGTGCGTGTGTGTGTGTGTGTGTGTGTGTGTGTATATGTGATTAGTGTGTGTGTGTGTGTGTGTGTGTGTGTGTGTGTGTGTGTGTGTGTGTGTCTTAGTCACCAAATCTCAATGCAGTTGAACACCAAATGATAACATTTCTCATGGAAGAATGGTGTTGCATCCCTCCAATAGAGTTCCAGACACTTGTAGAATCTATGCCAAGGTGCACTGAAGTTGTTCTGGCTCGTGGTGACCCAACACCCTATTAAGATGCTAGGTTTTTTTTCAGACATTTGCAGTCAAAAATACTTGCTGTAATTCTGACATTTTGCATGGCAATATGCAATGTTGTTGTCCTATTTGTCACGAAAATGGGCTGACAAGGTTATGTAGTGAAGGTGCGGTGATTGGTCAGTTTTATGCGGTAATCGTGCGGTGATTGGTCAAATTTGCCCTGGCATAATATGGAGGGGACTGGTCAGAGGGAGAGGGATGGACTGGAGGGAAAATGTATATTTTAGAGGAATAAATTAGTAAGGAAGGCAGACAGAGAGAGAGACAAAGACGGAGAGAGAGACAAAGACGGAGAGAGAGACAAAGAGGGAATGGGATGAGAGAGAGAGAGGTAGGTAGGTAGGTAGGTAGGTGATTAAGTAAATGAGAAAGATGTCTCATCATGCATGAACCTTTTAAATGCAATTAAATAAATATTGTATGTTGATTTTATTTAATTGTATTTAAACAGGGATATCCCATTATACAGGTGTTTATTTCATAACTCGGGCACGTACAGTATATTCATTTATATTTGTGTGTGTGTGTGTTCTCATTCCATAATCTGTCCCTTGTCATCTCTAGCAGTGTGTCCATGTCTCTCTCTTTCTCTCTCTCTCTCCTTTTCTCTCTCTCTTTTTCTCTCTTTCTCTCTCTCTCTTTTTCTCTCTCTCTTTTTCTCTCTCTTTTTTTCTCTCTCTCTCTCTCTCTCTCTCTCTCTCTCTCTCTCTCTCTCTCTCTCTCTCTCTCTCTCTCTTTTCTCTCTCTCTCTCTCTCTTTTTCTCTCTCTCTTTTCTCTCTCTCTTTTCTCTCTCTCTTCTCTCTCTCTCTTTTTTCTCTCTCTCTTTCTCTCTCTCTTTTCTCTCTCTCTTTCTCTCTCTCTCTTTTTCTCTCTCTCTCTCTCCCTCAATTCAATTCAATTTAAGGGGTTTTATTTCTCCCTCTCTGTGGTTTATCTCAAACAACAGCTGTGCATTATAATCCAGAGAATAGAAGATCATCACCTTTTATCCCCATAATCCCACTCACACACACACACACACACACACACACACACACACACACACACACACACACACACACACAGGTCTTTAGCGTTTGGTTGCACTAAGCGAGATTTGGTTGGTATGTGAGTGAGAGTGACTTAAAAAATTGATGGAAACCCCCTGGAGGTCAGGGCCCCTGGAGGTCAGGGCCCCTGGGCACGTGCCGTTGCATGCCCGATCAGTAATTCGGCCATTAATGTTACAAGGTTTATATGCTAGACTATTTTACCTAGCATCTATAAAATGTTACAAGGTTTATATGCTAGACTATTTTACCTAGCAATCTATAAAATGTTACAAGGTTTATATGCTAGACTATTTTACCTAGCAATCTATAAAATGTTACAAGGTTTATATGCTAGACTATTTTACCTAGCAATCTATAAAATGTTACAAGGTTTATATGCTAGACTATTTTACCTAGCAATCTATAACATGTTACAAGGTTTAAATGCTAGACTATTTTACCTAGCAATCTATAAAATGTTACAAGGTTTATATGCTAGACTATTTTACCTTGCAATCTATAAAATGTCACAAGGTTTATATGCTAGACTATTTTACCTAGCAATCTATAAAATGTCACAAGGTTTATATGCTAGACTATTTTACCTAGCAATCTATAAAATGTTACAAGGTTTATATGCTAGACTATTTTACCTTGCAATCTATAAAATGTCACAAGGTTTATATGCTAGACTATTTTACCTAGCAATCTATAAAACGTTGGCTGACATGGCTAATTGATCGACTGTCAGTGACTGACGTAAATAAAGGAAAACTGCTGATGTGCTTCCACATTTCTAAACTGCACATTGTGTATTCCAATATCCTATCTGACAACAGTAAGTTGAGACCATTGAGGGCACCATAGTGGTCAGGTATAGGCAGAGGCACCACTGCACTTTCTCACACACACTTGTCACACCATTAGGTTCTCCTTGATTCCCATTCAGCTGTGAAGACAGAATTGGAATGCTTGAGCTCTGAAACCAGGAATGAAAGAAAGAAAGAGCGATGAAGGGAGGGGAGGAAGAGAGGGGGAGCGTAGGAGGAGAAAATTGGGAAAGTCCCGTGAAGCCACCTGTATCTTAAAGTGAAATTATCTTTGTGTCTCAGCTATCCCTCCTGCTCTCTCTCTCTTTCACCTCTTCTGCCTAGCACTCTGTGTCCTATCCAGATATACCTGTATATATCTAACCTGCCCTTCAACCTCTCTCTCCCTCCTGTCCCTTTCTCTCTCCCCCTCTTTCTCTCTCCCTGTCTCTCTCTCTCTCCCCCCTCCTCTCCCTCTCTCTCTCTCTCCCCTCCTCTCCCCCTCTCTCTCCCCCTCTTCTCCCCCGCTCTCTCCCTCTCCCCTTCTCTCCCCCCTCCTCTCCCCCCTCTCTCCTCCCTCCCCCTCCCTCCCCCCTCCATCTCTCTCTCTCCCCCCTCTCCCGCTCCCTCTCTCCCCTTCTCTCCCCCTCTCCCTCCCCCCTCCTCTTCCCCTCTCTCTTCCCCTCTCCCTCTCTCTCTCCATCCAGACTATGCGTGGCCCCTGCCCAGTGCTCTGTGTCCTATCTGGATCTACCTGGACGTCCTCTTCTCCACAGCGTCTATTATGCATCTGTGTGCTATATCTCTGGATCGATATGTGGCTATAAGGAATCCCATTGAACACAGCCGCTTCAACTCTAGAACCAAGGCCATGATGAAGATAGCAGCTGTATGGACCATATCAATAGGTATGTATAGTACATGTACAGTACATTGGGAAAAAATTCTGTTTCCTTGACTTTTTCCAAATTTTACTACCTAACAGCCTTATTATAAAATGTATGAGACTCGAAATTGACCTGTAGTAAATTCAATTGATTGGACATGATTCTGAAAGGCACACCATGTCTATATAAAGTCCCACAGTTAACAGTGCATGGCAGAGTAAAAACCAAGCCATGAGGTTGAAGGAATTGCCTGTTGAGCTCCGAGACAAGATTGTGTCGAGGCACAGATCTGAGGAAGGGTACTGGTCAGGGAGGTGACCCAGAACCCGATGGTCACTCTCACTCTGACAGAGCTCCAGAGTTCCTCTGTGGAGATGGGAGAACCTTCCAGAAGGACAACCGTCTCTGCAGCACTCCACCAATCAGGCCTTTATGGTAGAGTGGCCAGACGGAAGCCACTCCTCAGTAAAAGGCACATGTCAGCCCGCTTGCAGTTTGACAAAAGGCACTTAAAGGACTCTCAGACAATTTTGTTATGGCCTAAGTCTAACAGAATCTGTGTAGATGATCTAGGTGCTTCTGTAGGCAGTCCTTGGTTGGGGACAGAAGGACCAGATCGTCAGAAAACAGTAGACAATTGACTTCAGATTCTATTAGGGTGAGGTCGGGTGCTGCAGACTGTTCTAGTGCCCTCGCCAATTCTTTGATAAATACAGAGCCAGGCAAAGGTTTGGACACACCTACTCATTCAAGGGTTTTTCTTTACTTTAACTATTTTCTACGTTGTAGCATAATAGTGAAGGCATCAAAACTATGAAATAACACATGGAATAATGTAGTAAGCAAAAAAATATATATATTTTTGAGATTCTTCAAAGTAGCCACCGTTGGCCTTGATGACAGCTTTGCTGTGTTCTCTCTTTGATCCCGTAAGTCCTGTTGAAACTGCGTGAGGATGCACCATTACTGTTCCATGTACACACGCTGGCAGAGGTTGCATCACTTTCATGGTCCTCAATGTCTAGTATTCTGAGTTTCCACCCTGGGCCAATACCATCTCTCTTTACAGTAGTGTGCTCTTATCGCACTGTGCCATGCTAGAGGATGGTCTGGTTAATATAGCACTGTGCCATGCCAGGGGATGGTCTGGTTAATATAGCACTGTGCCATGCCAGGGGATGGTCTGGTTAATATAGTACTGTGTCATGCCAGGGGATGGTCTGGTTAATATAGCACTGTGCCATGCCAGGGGATGGTCTGGTTAATATAGCACTGTGCCAGGGGATGGTCTGGTTAATATAGCACTGTGCCATGCCAGGGGATGGTCTGGTTAATATAGCACTGTGTCATGCCAGGGGATGGTCTGGTTAATATAGCACTGTGTCATGCCAGGGGATGGTCTGGTTAATATAGCACTGTGTCATGCCAGGGGATGGTCTGGTTAATATAGCACTGTGTCATGCCAGGGGATGGTCTGGTTAATATAGCACTGTACCATGCCAGGGGATGGTCTGGTTAAAATAGCACTGTACCATGCCAGGGGATGGTCTGGTTAATATAGCACTGTGTCATGCCAGGGGATGGTCTGGTTAATATAGCACTGTGCCATGCCAGGGGATGGTCTGGCTAATATAGCACTGTGCCATGCCAGGGGATGGTCTGGTTAACATAGCACTGTGTCATGCCAGGGGATGGTCTGGTTAATATAGCACTGTGTCATGCCAGGGGATGGTCTGGTTAATATAGCACTGTGTCATGCCAGGGGATGGTCTGGTTAATATAGCACTGTGTCATGCCAGGGGATGGTCTGGTTAATATAGCACTGTGCCATGCCAGGGGATGGTCTGGTTAATATAGCACTGTGCCATGCCAGGGGATGGTCTGGTTAATATAGCACTGTGTCATGCCAGGGGATGGTCTGGTTAATATAGCACTGTGTCATGCCAGGGGATGGTCTGGTTAATATAGCACTGTGTCATGCCAGGGGATGGTCTGGTTAATATAGCACTGTGCCATGCCAGGGGATGGTCTGGTTAATATAGCACTGTGCCATGCCAGGGGATGGTCTGGTTAATATAGCACTGTGCCATGCCAGGGGATGGTCTGGTTAATATAGCACTGTGCCATGCCAGGGATGGTCTGGTTAATATAGCACTGTGCCATGCCAGGGGATGGTCTGGTTAATATAGCACTGTGTCATGCCAGGGGATGGTCTGGTTAATATAGCACTGTACCATGCCAGGGGATGGTCTGGTTAATATAGCACTGTGTCGTGCCAGGAGATGGTCTGGTTAATATAGCACTGTGTCATGCCAGGAGATGGTCTGGTTAATATAGCACTGTGTCATGCCAGGGGATGGTCTGGTTAATATAGCACTGTGTCATGCCAAGGGATGGTCTGGTTAATATAGCACTGTACCATGCCAGGGGATGGTCTGGTTAATATAGCACTGTGCAATGCCAGGGCATGGTCTGGTTAATATAGCACTGTGCCAGAGGATGGTCTGGTTAATATAGCACTGTGCCAGGGGATGGTCTGGTTAATATAGCACTGTGTCATGCCAGGGGATGGTCTGGTTAATATAGCACTGTGTCATGCCAGGGGATGGTCTGGTTAATATAGCACTGTGCCATGCCAGGGGATGGTCTGGTTAATATAGCACTGTGCCATGCCAGGGGATGGTCTGGTTAATATAGCACTGTGCCATGCCAGGGGATGGTCTGGTTAATATAGCACTGTGCCATGCCAGGGGATGGTCTGGTTAATATAGCACTGTGCCATGCCAGGGGATGGTCTGGTTAATATAGCACTGTGTCATGCCAGGGGATGGTCTGGTTAATATAGCACTGTACCATGCCAGGGGATGGTCTGGTTAATATAGCACTGTGTCATGCCAGGAGATGGTCTGGTTAATATAGCACTGTGTCATGCCAGGAGATGGTCTGGTTAATATAGCACTGTGTCATGCCAGGGGATGGTCTGGTTAATATAGCACTGTGTCATGCCAAGGGATGGTCTGGTTAATATAGCACTGTACCATGCCAGGGGATGGTCTGGTTAATATAGCACTGTGCAATGCCAGGGCATGGTCTGGTTAATATAGCACTGTGCCAGGGGATGGTCTGGTTAATATAGCACTGTGCCAGGGGATGGTCTGGTTAATATAGCACTGTGTCATGCCAGGGGATGGTCTGGTTAATATAGCACTGTGCCATGCCAGGGGATGGTCTGGTTAATATAGCACTGTACCATGCCAGGGGACGGTCTGGTTAATATAGCACTGTGTCATGCCAGGGGACGGTCTGGTTAATATAGCACTGTACCATGCCAGGGGATGGTCTGGTTAATATAGCACTGTACCATGCCAGGGGATGGTCTGGTTAATATAGCACTGTGTCATGCCAGGGGATGGTCTGGTTAATATAGCACTGTGTCATGCCAGGGGATGGTCTGGTTAATATAGCACTGTGCCATGCCAGGGGATGGTCTGGTTAATATAGCACTGTGCCATGCCAGGGGATGGTCTGGTTAATATAGCACTGTGCCATGCCAGGGGATGGTCTGTGTTAATATAGCACTGTGCCATGCCAGGGGATGGTCTGTGTTAATATAGCACTGTGCCATGCCAGGGGATGGTCTGGTTAATATAGCACTGTGCCATGCCAGGGGATGGTCTGGTTAATATAGCACTGTGCCATGCCAGGGGATGGTCTGGTTAATATAGCACTGTGTCATGCCAGGGGATGGTCTGGTTAATATAGCACTGTGCCATGCCAGGGGATGGTCTGGTTAATATAGCACTGTGTCATGCCAGGGGATGGTCTGGTTAATATAGTACTGTGCCATGCCAGGAGATGGTCTGTGTTAATATAGCACTGTGTCATGCCAGGGGATGGTCTGGTTAATATAGCACTGTGTCATGCCAGGGGATGGTCTGGTTAATATAGCACTGTGCCATGCCAGGGGATGGTCTGGTTAGTATAGCACTGTGTCATGCCAGGGGATGGTCTGGTTAATATAGCACTGTGTCATGCCAAGGGATGGTCTGGTTAATATAGCACTGTACCATGCCAGGGGATGGTCTGGTTAATATAGCACTGTGCAATGCCAGGGCATGGTCTGGTTAATATAGCACTGTGCCAGGGGATGGTCTGGTTAATATAGCACTGTGTCATGCCAGGGGATGGTCTGGTTAATATAGCACTGTGCCATGCCAGGGGATGGTCTGGTTAATATAGCACTGTACCATGCCAGGGGACGGTCTGGTTAATATAGCACTGTGTCATGCCAGGGGACGGTCTGGTTAATATAGCACTGTACCATGCCAGGGGATGGTCTGGTTAATATAGCACTGTACCATGCCAGGGGATGGTCTGGTTAATATAGCACTGTGTCATGCCAGGGGATGGTCTGGTTAATATAGCACTGTGTCATGCCAGGGGATGGTCTGGTTAATATAGCACTGTGCCATGCCAGGGGATGGTCTGGTTAATATAGCACTGTGCCATGCCAGGGGATGGTCTGGTTAATATAGCACTGTGCCATGCCAGGGGATGGTCTGTGTTAATATAGCACTGTGCCATGCCAGGGGATGGTCTGGTTAATATAGCACTGTGCCATGCCAGGGGATGGTCTGGTTAATATAGCACTGTGCCATGCCAGGGGATGGTCTGGTTAATATAGCACTGTGTCATGCCAGGGGATGGTCTGGTTAATATAGCACTGTGCCATGCCAGGGGATGGTCTGGTTAATATAGCACTGTGTCATGCCAGGGGATGGTCTGGTTAATATAGTACTGTGCCATGCCAGGAGATGGTCTGTGTTAATATAGCACTGTGTCATGCCAGGGGATGGTCTGGTTAATATAGCACTGTGCCATGCCAGGGGATGGTCTGGTTAGTATAGCACTGTGTCATGCCAGGGGATGGTCTGGTTAATATAGCACTGTGTCATGCCAGGGGATGGTCTGGTTAATATAGCACTGTGTCATGCCAGGGGATGGTCTGGTTAATATAGCACTGTGCCATGCCAGGAGATGGTCTGTGTTAATATAGCACTGTGCCATGCCAGGGGATGGTCTGTGTTAATATAGCACTGTGCCATGCCAGGGGATGGTCTGGTTAATATAGCACTGTGTCATGCCAGGGGATGGTCTGGTTAATATAGCACTGTGCCATGCCAGGGGATGGTCTGGTTAATATAGCACTGTGCAATGCCAGGGGATGGTCTGGTTAATATAGCACTGTGCCATGCCAGGGGATGGTCTGGTTAATATAGCACTGTGCCAGGGGATGGTCTGGTTAATATAGCACTGTGCCAGGGGATGGTCTGGTTAATATAGCACTGTGTCATGCCAGGGGATGGTCTGGTTAATATAGCACTGTGCCATGCCAGGGGATGGTCTGGTTAATATAGCACTGTGCCATGCCAGGGGATGGTCTGTGTTAATATAGCACTGTGCCATGCCAGGGGATGGTCTGGTTAATATAGCACTGTGCCATGCCAGGGGATGGTCTGGTTAATATAGCACTGTGCCATGCCAGGGGATGGTCTGGTTAATATAGCACTGTGTCATGCCAGGGGATGGTCTGGTTAATATAGCACTGTGCCATGCCAGGGGATGGTCTGGTTAATATAGCACTGTGTCATGCCAGGGGATGGTCTGGTTAATATAGCACTGTGCCATGCCAGGAGATGGTCTGTGTTAATATAGCACTGTGTCATGCCAGGGGATGGTCTGGTTAATATAGCACTGTGTCATGCCAGGGGATGGTCTGGTTAATATAGCACTGTGCCATGCCAGGGGATGGTCTGGTTAATATAGCACTGTGTCATGCCAGGGGATGGTCTGGTTAATATAGCACTGTGCCATGCCAGGAGATGGTCTGTGTTAATATAGCACTGTGCCATGCCAAGGGATGGTCTGGTTAATATAGCACTGTGTCATGCCAGGGGATGGTCTGGTTAATATAGCACTGTGTCATGCCAGGGGATGGTCTGGTTAATATAGCACTGTGTCATGCCAGGAGATGGTCTGGTTAATATAGCACTGTGTCATGCCAGGGGATGGTCTGGTTAATATAGCACTGTGCCATGCCAGGGGATGGTCTGGTTAATATAGCACTGTGCCATGCCAGGGGATGGTCTGGTTAATATAGCACTGTGCCAGGGGATGGTCTGGTTAATATAGCACTGTGCCATGCCAGGGGATGGTCTGGTTAATATAGCACTGTGCCAGGGGATGGTCTGGTTAATATAGCACTGTGCCATGCCAGGGGATGGTCTGGTTAATATAGCACTGTACCATGCCAGGGGATGGTCTGTGTTAATATAGCACTGTGCCATGCCAGGGGATGGGCTGGTTAATATAGCACTGTGTCATGCCAGGGTATGGTCTGGTTAATTTAGCACTGTGCCATGCCAGGAGATGGTCTGGTTAATATAGCACTGTGTCATGCCAGGGGATGGTCTGGTTAATATAGCACTGTGCCATGCCAGGATATGGTCTGTGTTAATATAGCACTGTGCCATGCCAAGGGATGGTCTGGTTAATATAGCACTGTCCAGGGGATGGTCTGGTTAATATAGCACTGTGCCATGCCAGGGGATGGTCTGGTTAATATAGCACTGTGCCAGGGGATGGTCTGGTTAATATAGCACTGTGTCATGCCAGGGGATGGTCTGGTTAATATAGCACTGTACCATGCCAGGGGATGTTCTGGTTAATATAGCACTGTGTCATGCCAGGGGATGGTCTGGTTAATATAGCACTGTGTCATGCCAGGGGATGGTCTGGTTAATATAGCACTGTGTCATGCCAGGGGATGGTCTGGTTAATATAGCACTGTACCATGCCAGGGGATGGTCTGGTTAATATAGCACTGTGCCATGCCAGGGGATGGTCTGGTTAATATAGCACTGTGCCATGCCAGGGGATGGTCTGGTTAATATAGCACTGTGCCATGCCAGGGGATGGTCTGGTTAATATAGCATGGTACCATGCCAGGGGATGGTCTGGTTAATATAGCACTGTGCCATGCCAGGGGATGGTCTGGTTAATATAGCACTGTGTCATGCCAGGGGATGGTCTGGTTAATATAGCACTGTGCCATGCCAGGGGATGGTCTGGTTAATATAGCACTGTGCCATGCCAGGGGATGGTCTGGTTAATATAGCACTGTGCCATGCCAGGGGATGGTCTGGTTAATATAGCACTGTGTCATGCCAGGGGATGGTCTGGTTAATATAGCACTGTGCCATGCCAGGGGATGGTCTGGTTAACATAGCACTGTGTCATGCCAGGGGATTGTCTGGTTAATATAGCACTGTGCCATGCCAGGGGATGGTCTGGTTAATATAGCACTGTGCCAGGGGATGGTCTGGTTAATATAGCACTGTGCCAGGGGATGGTCTGGTTAATATAGCACTGTGTCATGCCAGGGGATGGTCTGGTTAATATAGCACTGTGCCAGGGGATGGTCTGGTTAATATAGCACTGTGCCAGGGGATGGTCTGGTTAATATAGCACTGTGCCAGGGGATTGTCTGGTTAATATAGCACTGTGCCAAAAGATGGTCTGGTTAATATAGCACTGTGCCAGGGGATGGTCTGGTTAATATAGCACTGTGCCAGGGGATGGTCTGGTTAATATAGCACTGTGCCAGAGGATGGTCTGGTTAATATAGCACTGTGCCAGAGGATGGTCTGGTTAATATAGCACTGTGCCAGGGGATGGTCTGGTTAATATAGCACTGTGCCATGCCAGGGGATGGTCTGGTCAATATAGCACTGTGCCAGGGGATGGTCTGGTTAATATAGCACTGTGCCAGGGGATGGTCTGGTTAATATAGCACTGTGCCAGAGGATGGTCTGGTTAATATAGCACTGTGCCAGGTGATGGTCTGGTTAATATAGCACTGTGCCAGGGGATGGTCTGGTTAATATAGCACTGTGCCAGAGGATGGTCTGGTTAATATAGCACTGTGCCAGGGGATGGTCTGGTTAATATAGCACTGTGCCAGGGGATGGTCTGGTTAATATAGCACTGTGCCAGAGGATGGTCTGGTTAATATAGCACTGTGTCAGGGGATGGTCTGGTTAATATAGCACTGTGCCAGGGGATGGTCTGGTTAATATAGCACTGTGCCAGAGGATGGTCTGTGTGGAACAGTAAGTTGTTTATGTTCCCCTCTTTGTAGCAGCCAGCAAATAGTGTCTCATGATTGTCCTTGAGGAGCTTATTTTTTGTACTTATTCCGTGCAGTGTTATGTTTAAGGGAGACTGTAATGTGATGACCTCTACACAGAGGGAAGCCATGGTGCAGGGGGTGGGGGAGACTGTAATGTGATGACCTCTACACAGAGGGAAGCCATGGTGCAGGGGGTGGGGGAGACTGTAATGTGATGACCTCTACACAGAGGGAAGCCATGGTGCAGGGGGTGGGGGAGACTGTAATGTGATGACCTCTCCACAGAGGGAAGCCATGGTGCAGGGGGTGGGGGAGACTGTAATGTGATGACCTCTGCACAGAGGGAAGCCATGGTGCAGGGGGTGGGGGAGACTGTAATGTGATGACCTCTCCACAGAGGGAAGCCATGGTGCAGGGGGTGGGGGAGACTGTAATGTGATGACCTCTGCACAGAGGGAAGCCATGGTGCAGGGGGTGGGGGAGACTGTAATGTGATGACCTCTACACAGAGGGAAGCCATGGTGCAGGGGGTGGGGGAGACTGTAATGTGATGACCTCTCCACAGAGGGAAGCCATGGTGCAGGGGGTGGGGGAGACTGTAATGTGATCACCTCTCCACAGAGGGAAGCCATGGTGCAGGGGGTGGGGGAGACTGTATTGTGATGACCTCTGCACAGAGGGAAGCCATGGTGCAGGGGGTGGGGGAGACTGTAATGTGATGACCTCTCCACAGAGGGAAGCCATGGTGCAGGGGGTGGGGGAGACTGTAATGTGATGACCTCTGCACAGAGGGAAGCCATGGTGCAGGGGGGTGGGGGAGACTGTAATGTGATGACCTCTCCACAGAGGGAAGCCATGGTGCAGGGGGTGGGGGAGACTGTAATGTGATGACCTCTCCACAGAGGGAAGCCATGGTGCAGGGGGTGGGGGAGACTGTAATGTGATGACCTCTACACAGAGGGAAGCCATGGTGCAGGGGGTGGGGGAGACTGTAATGTGATGACCTCTCCACAGAGGGAAGCCATGGTGCAGGGGGTGGGGGAGACTGTAATGTGATGACCTCTCCACAGAGGGAAGCCATGGTGCAGGGGGTGGGGGAGACTGCAATGTGATCACCTCTGCACAGAGGGAAGCCATGGTGCAGGGGGTGGGGGAGACTGTAATGTGATGACCTCTCCACAGAGGGAAGCCATGGTGCAGGGGGTGGGGGAGACTGTGATTCTCTGCACAGAGGGAAGCCATGGTGCAGGGGGTGGGGGAGACTGTGATTCTCTCCACAGAGGGAAGCCATGGTGCAGGGGGTGGGGGAGACTGTAATGTGATGACCTCTGCACAGAGGGAAGCCATGGTGCAGGGGGTGGGGGAGACTGTAATGTGATGACCTCTCCACAGAGGGAAGCCATGGTGCAGGGGGTGGGGGAGACTGTAATGTGATGACCTCTCCACAGAGGGAAGCCATGGTGCAGGGGGTGGGGGAGACTGCAATGTGATCACCTCTGCACAGAGGGAAGCCATGGTGCAGGGGGTGGGGGAGACTGTAATGTGATGACCTCTCCACAGAGGGAAGCCATGGTGCAGGGGGTGGGGGAGACTGTGATTCTCTGCACAGAGGGAAGCCATGGTGCAGGGGGTGGGGGAGACTGTGATTCTCTCCACAGAGGGAAGCCATGGTGCAGGGGGTGGGGGAGACTGTAATGTGATGACCTCTGCACAGAGGGAAGCCATGGTGCAGGGGGTGGGGGAGACTGTAATGTGATGACCTCTGCACAGAGGGAAGCCATGGTGCAGGGGGTGGGGGAGACTGTGATTCTCTGCTGCCATTGTTGGGCTCAAGCGTTTTCACACATCCCACTTCAGTGCTAATTGAAGTTGCTGCCAGGTCTGTTCTGTCCTAGCAGCTTGGTAACTTAGTAGCCTTAATTACTTAGGTTTATATTACACAATTACCTAGATTGTTATATTTTACTTTTTGTTAAGTAGCTTCAGACTGAACATTACTCACTCAGTTTTGTGTTGGATGGTACAGTATTTCCAGGTTTTTGCTGTTTCTTCTGCTGGTTTTGGTTTCCTCTAAGTTTTTTGTTGATAGTCCTTGGTAGTAAGAATCCTTCCAGATAATCAAGGTTTTATGTTTGTAATTTTGATTTGGATGAAGGTTTTGATGTAGAGAGTAGTATGCAAAACAATCCAAGTTAATCTACAATTATCCAGGAGCTCATGACCTATCTCTGTCTCTCTCTATCTCTGTCTCTCTCTATCTCTATCTCTATCTATCTATCTCTCTCTATCTCTATCTCTATCTCTCGCTATCTCTATCTCTCGCTATCTCTATCTCTCGCTATCTCTCTATCTCTATCTCTCGCTATCTCTATCTCTCGCTATCTCTCTCTCTATCTCTCTCTCTCTATCTCTCTATCTATCTATCTATCTATCTATCTATCTATCTATCTATCTATCTCTGTTTCTCTCTCTCTCTCTCTCTCTGTATCTCTATCTCTCTCTCTCTATGTATCTCTATCTCTCTCTATTTCTATGTATCGCTATCTCTCTCTATTTCTATCTATCTCTATGTATATCTCTATCTCTCTCTATCTATCTCTCTGTATCTCTATCTCTCTCTCTCTATGTATCTCTATCTCTCTCTATTTCTATGTATCTCTATCTCTCTCTATTTCTATCTATCTCTATGTATATCTCTATCTCTCTCTATCTATCTCTCCCTATCTCTCCCTATCTCTCTCTATCTATCTTTCTCTATCTCTGTCTATCTCTCAATCTCTCTCTGTCTCTCTCTATCTCTCTTTCTTTATCTCTCTCTATCTCTATGTATATCTCTATCTCTCTCGATCTCTCTCGATCTCTCTCGATCTTTCTCTTTCTATCTATCTATCTCTCTCTCGATCTCTCTCTCTCTCTACCTCTCTATCTCTCTCTCTATCTTTTTCAGCCCACTCATCTAGTCCTACTGGCTATTTAGCTGTTTATACCTCCTCCACTCTCTCTTTCCATCTTTCTTACTCACTCTCTATCTATCTCTCTATCAATTCAATTCAAGGGGCTTTACTTGCATGGGAAACATATGTTTACATTGCCAAAGCAAGTGAGGTAGACAAGAAACATAAGGGAAATAAACAATCAAAAATGAACAGTAAACATTACACTCACAATAGTTTCAAAATAATGTACATTTCAAATGTTATATTATTGGCTATGTACAATGTTGTAACAATGTGCAAATAGTTGAAGTATGAAAGGGGAGATAAATAAACAGATAAATATTGGTGGTGTTTACAATGTTGTTTGTGCTCCACTGGTTGCCTCTTTCTCATGGAAACGGGACACACATCTGTCTGCTGTGATGGCTCACTGTGGTATTTCTCCTAACAGATATGGGACTTTATCAATGCCTGATTTGTTTTCTAATTCTTTGTGGATCTGTGTAATCTGAGGGAAATATGTGTCTCTAATATGGTCATACATTTGGCAGGAGGTTAGGAAGTGCAGCTCAGTTTCCACCTCATTTTGTGGGCAGTGTGCACATAGCCTGTCTTCTCTTGAGAGCCAGGTCTGCCTACGGCGGCCTTTCTCAATAGCAAGGCTACTGACTCTGTACATAGTCAAAGCTTTCCTTAATTTTGTGTCACTCAATGTGGTCAGGTATTCTGCCACTGTGTACTCTCTGTTTAGGGCCAAATAGCATTCTAGTTTGCTCTGTGTTCTTGTTAATTCTTTCCAATGTGTCAAGTAATCACCTTATTTTAGTTTTGTCATGATTTGTTTGTGTCTGTTTGTGTTGCTGTCCTGGGGCTCTGTGAGGTCTGATTGTGTTGTTGTCCTGGGGCTCTGTGGGGTCTGATTGTGTTGCTGTCCTGGGGCTCTGTGGGGTCTGATTGTGTTGCTGTCCTGGGGCTCTGTGGGGTCTGATTGTGTTGCTGTCCTGGGGCTCTGTGAGGTCTGATTGTGTTGCTGTCCTGGGGCTCTGTGGGGTCTGTTTGTGTTTGTCAACAGAGTACCAGCTTGATTAGGGGACTCTTTTACAGGTGAATCTCATTCCCTTTCACTCAATTCAATTCAAAGGGGCTTTATATGCTTACATTGCCAAAGCAAGTGAAATAAACAATTAACAAAAGTGACGAACCAAATCCATGAGGACTAGATAATAACAAGAAAAACAATACTCAGTGACAATACAGTAATACTTCTATCATGATAGAGACATAGGTTCTTATGTTATTGGTCTGATTGGTCGTTCCACTGGCTGTACCTACGGGTGGGCAGGAAGCTAGGTACTTTGCAGCTAATGTTACATAAAGGGTTTTTCTCTCAATAGATAGGGGATTTTCTCCTTTCTCTCGCTCACTCTCACAGATAAGTAATGTGAATAGGTCTGGGAGACAGCCAGGTAAGAGGGTGACAGGTCAGGTTGTGGGTGTGTGTCCAGTGTGTGTGTGTGTGTGTGTGTGTGTCCAGTGTGTCCAGTGTGTCCAGTGTGTGGGTGTGTCTAGTGTGTGGGTGTGTCTAGTGTGTGGGTGTGTCTAGTGTGTGGGTGTATCTAGTGTGTGTGTGTGTGTGTGTGTGTGTGTGTGTGTGTGTGTGTGTGTGTGTGTGTGTGTGTGTGGGCAGATAACAAGGTAACAGGTCAGGTTGTGGTTTCAGAACAATCAGAGGATCCGATCAGATGAAAGATTAATTAGAGATTATTTAGATAAGAGATTAGAGAAAATGAAGTAATCTATTCCCTATCTCTGTCTGTCTGTTGACCGGTCTCTCTCTCTCATGGCGTACCAGAGGAGGCTGGTGGGAGGAGATATAGGAGGACGGGCTCATTGTAATGCCTGGAATGGAATCAATTGAATGGTACCCAACACATCAAACACATTGAAATGTGTTTGACTCCATTCCAGTCCTTAGAATGAGCCCGTCCTCCTATAGCTCCTCCCACCAGCCTCCTCTGCTACGTACCCCCCTCTCTCTCTCTCTCTCTCTCTCTTTTCTTTCTGTTTTCCCCTCCCCCCTCTCTCCCTCTTTTCTCTACTCCCCTCTCTATATTCTTCTCTTGTCCTTTTCTCTAGATTTATTGATGGCTATTTGGGCTGCACAACAAGGACAAACACTTCATCACTCTCCTCCCTCCCATCACTCTATTTTTCTCTCCTTCTCTTTCTGTCTCTGGCTCTCTCCATATTGTGTCCATGCATTTCCCAGTCATTAGCCTCCACAATGTACATCTGTCTCTCTCCCCTCTCCCTCCTTCCCTCCTTTTGTTCTCTCCTTCTCTCATCCCTCTCTTTTGTTCTGTGGGATCGTTAGCCTCCACAACAAGGACAAAATGTTAATCTCTCTCTTCCCCCAGCTTCTTACCATCCTCTCTCATTGCCTCCCTTTTTTCTCACTCCAATAGTCCTCCATAACAACAATGACTCATCCATCTCTCTCTCTCCTTCTCTCTGTCTCTCTCTCTCTCTCTCTCTCTCTCTCTCTCTCCTTCTCTTGTACCTCTATCATCTCTATCTCTCTCTCCTTCTGTCATCCCTCTCTCTTTCTCTCCTACTCACATCTCTCTATCTCACTCCTTCTCTCTCTCTCTGTCTCTCTCTTCTCCTACGAGTGTCCATCCCCATGCCGGTCATTGGCCTTCACAACAAGGTCTTCATCCCTCCTTCCCTCCCTCTCTAATCCTACCCCCTTCTCTAATAACTACTTATCTTCTCATCCCTCTCTCTCTCTCCTTCTCTTTCTTTCTCTCTCTCTCCCTCTCCCTCTATTCTAGGTGTGTCCATGCCTATCCCGGTGACTGACCTTCACAACAAGGACAAGGTGTTCCTGCCTCTCTAATCACTTCCTCTCTGTTTTCATCCATCTCTCCTATAGGTGTGTCCATGCCTATCCCGGTGATCGGCCTTCATAACAAAGACAAGGTGTTCCTGCCTCTCTAATCACTTCCTCTCTGTTTTCATCCATCTCTCCTATAGGTGTGTCCATGCCTATCCCGGTGATCGGCCTTCACAACAAAGACAAGGTGTTTGTCAACGGCAGCTGTGTTCTGAACGAGGAGCGCTTCATGCTGGTTGGCTCCTTCGTGGCTTTCTTCATCCCATTGGTCATCATGGTTGTGTCCTACTGCCTCACCATACAGGTCAGAGAATGTTTTGATTGGCTAGTTATTTGATGTTCTGTCATTTGATTGGCTAGCCAATGTATTCCTCCAGCCTCTGATTGAATCCCATTGGTCATCATATTAGTTTTCTTGTGCCTTACTATACAGGTCTGTCAGACAGGAAATATAACACAGGCCCACTTTGTTGGTGACAACCGCAATGGAGTCTGTGTTTTGATTAACTAGCCATGTACTGGGCCATGTATTTGTCAGAAACAACAGGTCATAGGGCAGACAGGCTGGTCCATGTATTTGTCAGAAACAACAGGTCATAGGGCAGACAGGCTGGTCCATGTATTTGTCAGAAACAACAGGTCATAGGGCAGACAGGCTGCTCCATGTATTTGTCAGAAACAACAGGTCATAGGGCAGACAGGCTGGTCCATCTTTAGTTGTTGCAGAGAATTATTATTATTTGACTAATAATGGTATGTCTGTCAGTGGTCCATCATGACATCACATCGTGTCTTCCCCCCCAGGTCCTCCAGCGCCAGGAGACCGTCTTTCTCTACGAGAGGAAAACTTCCTCCCAGCAGCCACTGGAGCCTCAGGCCACTCCCTCAAACCACCAGTCCCCGCCTCCAAATTTCCTAGTCCTGCCCATAAACATTGAGGCTCCTCCTCCTAGCAGACAAGGAAGTCTGAGCTGCCTGAAAGGGGCGGAGCCTGACCGGCAGACCGGCCTCTTAAGCAGTTCTCCCTCGGAGAGCATCAGTATGATTCCGAGTTCGGGGGTGGCGTCCCAGCTGAGCTCTCCGGCAGGGCGTGATGCACGGGACAGTCACGGGAGGCGGGGGATGATGCAGGCGATCAAGAATGAGAGGCGGGCCTCCAAGGTGAGGATCAACTGTAGACATCTAGCAGCTTCTCCTCTTAATGTCTCTTCTCTTCCGGATCTTTCCTTTCCATTCTGTCCTACTGCATTCCATCGCCTCTCATACACCACTCTGATCTACTCTACTCTGTTCTAGGTTCTGAGGACCTTGTTCTCTAATCTCCTCTGTTCTGGTGTGGTCTCTGTTCTCCAATCTACTCTGTTCTAGTGTGGTCTATGTTCTCTGTTCTGTGTTGTAGGTGCTGGGGATCGTGTTCTTCCTGTTTCTGATCATGTGGTGCCCCTTCTTCATCACCAATGTCACTTACGTCCTCTGTCAGGGTTCCTGCAACGAGCCTTTATTGGCTGAGCTCCTCAACGTCTTTGTGTGGGTGGGATACATCTCCTCTGGAGTCAACCCATTGGTCTATACGTTGTTTAACAAGACATACAGAAGGGCCTTTTCCAGCTATATACGTTGTCAGTATAACACAGGGCCGATGGCAGGGGTTAGTAGTAAATCTCTAGCTGTTCCCACCATTCAGTGTCCGTCTCATGCGGTCACGCCCATATT
The DNA here is from genome assembly GCF_901001165.1 of Salmo trutta. Classification (NCBI taxonomy): domain Eukaryota; kingdom Metazoa; phylum Chordata; class Actinopteri; order Salmoniformes; family Salmonidae; genus Salmo; species Salmo trutta. The sequence continues at coordinate 58,808,756 of NC_042961.1, read as the reverse complement.
TGGACATCATGGAGGGAATGGGAAGAAGGGAAGTGTGGACCGGAATAGCAACTGTCGGAATGGTGGTGGAGGGGGCGGGGCCGACGGTAACGGGATGATCAGAGGGGTGGAGCCTGACGATCCTACAGATGACGGGATGAGGATGGATATGGAATGCCCCGGGATGATGTCGGAATTGGAACCCAGAATGTCGGAGCTGAAGCTATCTGTCGACAGCTTCTGCCACGCCCACTTGGAGCGCACCAGCAGCGTCTGATTGGTTGATTGGATAATTGGATCACGCCATTGGCTGATGATGGACGGACGGACGGACGTGAAGTAATGCGAGGGAGGGAAGGACTGTAGTGAGCATGTGTCAAATAACACCCTATTCACTGTGTAGTACACTACCTTGAACAAAACTCCCTATTCAGGCAGCTCTCTGTAGGGCTCTGTTTGATGTGTTGGGTACCATTCACTACATGGGGAATAGGGTAAAATTTGAGACACAGCCACAGTGGGTGGTTTGGACACTTCTGGAAGAATGTGTCATGGAAGGACTTACCTTGACTTAACCCTTGACCTGGGTGTCATGGACTTGTACAATCTAGAACCCAACAGAAGGAGTAGGAGGAGGAGGAGGAGAAGAAGGAGGAGGAGGAGGAGGAGTAGGAGGAGGAGGAGGAGGAGGAGGAGGAGGAGAAGGAGGAGGAGGAGAAGGAGGAGGAGAAGGAGGAGGAGAAGGAGAAGGAGATGAAGGAGGAGGAGAAGGAGGAGAAGGAGGAGGAGGAAAGGAGAAGAAAGAGGTGAAGGAAAAGGAGGAGGAGGAGGAGAAGGAGGAGGAGGAGGAGGAGGAGGAGGAGGAGGAGGAGGAGAAGGAGGAGGAGGAGGAGGAGGAGGAGGAGGAGGAGGAGGAGATGAAGGAGGAGGAGGAGGAGGAGGAGAAGGAGAAGGAGATGAAGGAGGAGGAGGAGGAGAAGGAGGAGAAGGAGGAGGAGGAAAGGAGAAGAAAGAGGTGAAGGAAAAGGAGGAGGAGAAGGAGAAGGAGGAGGAGGAGGAGGAGGAGAAGGAGATGAAGACATGATTCAAGGCAGAACAGAGAGAAACTCGAGACTTCATAGTCTATGTGCCGAATGGCACCCTATTCCCTACACAGTGAACTACGTTTGATCCACTACATAGGGAATAGGGTTCCATGTCGGACGCTGCCATAGTCAAATGCAGTCTAACTTATTGTGTAATGGATCTTAGTAACAGTTCAGCACCATGGACATGACATAACAATACAACAGGTCTGAATTGAGCTTTTGCCAGTGTGTATAAAAACAAGTATATAATTGTTACTAGGGAGACTAGTAATGGTGACTGGAGACAGGAAACTGAACAAAACTGAACTATAGCCCCAATGACAGTCACAGTACCACCTTGTGGTGAGACAGGGGATAGCACCAATATCCACCTCATTCAAATGAATAGGACCATGTAGGTAGAAGTCAATGGCCCTAACCACTGATTCAGGGTCAAATTATTGGCAGTTGGGTAACCTGATCCTAGATCTGAGGTTAGGAGTTACTTGTTTTAATTCTTACATGAGGGTGGATGAAGGGGTTGGAAACACTGGTCTCAGTACAATGGATCTCTCTCACACATCATAATGTATTACCTCATACTGATTGACACGGCAGGCAGTCCCTTGAGAAGACGGATCAAACCCAGTCCAGCTAAGGATGGTCAGCGCTCATACTCTGAGACGCTTTATGAATACAGGTCTCAGAGGGATTGTTTTTGTCCCACACAGCCAGCCTAACTCCAGGCCCTATTAAGTCCATATCTTGACCAGAACATAACCACAACTCTGCCATTTGTACAACCATACAGATGTAGGATCTTAATTTGTGCACTCTTTTTTTGCTGATAACTTTCCTGCTCCGCAGGAAATGCTAACTTGTTGTGTATTCAAGGTTTATAAAATGCTTCTAAAGTTTGTAATGTCCACTTTAAAATGTCCAGATTTGATTTTCCCTAACAAAAATAATATTAACTCTTACAAAAAATGTCCATTAACTATAATCCACATAATAATTCACATTTGCTGTTGCTGCAGTATTACTTTCCTGCTCTATCAAACTGGCTCAAATTAAGATCCTACATTTGTAGCTGTGACCATAACTCAACCATAAGCATAGGCTATAACCCTATCATAGAACAAACCTCACCATAACCAAATCTACATTGTATTAGTAACCCTATGGGCCTATATAACCCACATAGACCCTGAAAGTTATCCCTACAACTCATACTCAACACTGCCACAACCACAACCAAAACACCAGAGCACCTGACTGAATGTACTACCTATGACAACCTCTGACCCCTCTACACAGGTCACACACAGGTCCAAAAATGTTTTAACACACGTTGGTTACGTCTCAAATGGCACCCTATTCCCTATGTAGTGCACTACTTTTCACCAGGGACCATAGGGCTCTGATAAAAGTAGTGCCCCATGTAGGGAATAGGGTGCTATTTGAGACGCATCCTGTCTAGCTCCTAAGTAAGGAAGATGGAACAGTAGGCCTAACCGATCACTAGGAATGTTGGAGCTTTTTCCAGACAAAATGCAGAGGGCAATAGGACTACAGGCCCATTGCCACGTTTGACATGAAGTTGAACAAAAAAATGAAACTAAAACTAATAAAGAGGAGTGCAGAGAGAAGGGGACGCCGAAAAAACTGAAAGAATAGGTTTTGGTTTGATCCGAAATCAGTTTGCGAAACCAGTTTGCTTTAACGATGTATTTTAAGCTGTATATGTTAGCCGTAACCGTGTGTGTAGGATAGAGCTCTGGTCCAGGGCATTAGAGCTTGAGCTTTCTCTTCTCAGCGTTGCCAAACTAATGCTGCGTTCATGAAATCTCTCAAATTCGTAACTAAGGGCATACGACTGGGAAAAATCCACTTGAACGGCCCTCTAACTGGTAATTACTAGTGGGAAACTTTTCAAATCCACTTGAACGGCCCTCTAACTGGTAATTACTAGTGGGAAACTTTTCAAATCCACTTGAACGGCCCTCTAACTGGTAATTACTAGTGGGAAACTTTTCAAATCAACTTGAACGGCCCTCTAACTGGTAGTTACTAGTGGGAAACTTGTCCATCATCCCTGAGCTCTGACTTCTCCCACATGTTGACCTCTGATGTCACCTACTAAGGAAATGACCTTGATAACAGCATTTTCAGCAGCTAAATGCAGCAACAAAGCATCATTTATTTTAACAAATAAAAAAAATCTCTTCGTATGTTTTTTGAACATTCTAATTTGTTCACGAGCATGATGGCTTGTACTTTTAGTTTATGGTTGATTCAGCTTGTTTGCTATTAGCCAATTGGCGTTCTTAACTAGTTCAAAGCATGTGAACGCTCACAACTGAACGCTCCCAGTTTACAAGTAGTGTTTTCAGAGTTTACCACTTGTTATGAAACCAGCATAATGCCCCGGGCCAGAGTTAGAGATCTTTTATGTGGCAACCCCTTACATTACAATCAAATCAATCGCCATTTTTTATACCATTTACTTGTGAATATCCGTCAATGACACTTCTCATGTTTTTACTATTTTAGTCATCCACACGACAATGTTTTTTATTTCATTTCTGTGTGATGCTGCTATTTATTTATTATTAAAATATCATTCTAATGTGTGCACAAAGTCTCCCTTCAGCTTGATGGATGGATGGAGGAGGGAGGGAGGGAGGGAGAGAGGGGAGGGAGGGAGGGAGGGATACTCTGAGGACTGCTAGTTTGTCAAATGTTTACATATGGTAATTTTGCATGTCCAAATATGAATATTCAATTACATTGAAATGAATGGGTTTTCAGGTGGTGTATAGTGCAATGTCCCTGAACGTGGTTCTCTTACATTTTAAGTGATCCAGGTTCTTCCACTATGTTTCCCACATGTTCAGAATATATTTTTAGACAATATATGACAAATTGCAGTTTTTTATTACTATTATGGGTATTATTTTATAGACCACCTTAATTCTGAATATTGATTAATTGACCCCAATGGGTCATGAAATGTAGTTTAACCAATTAATGTTGCCTAATATGGTGTGTTGTCAACAATTCAATTATATTTTTCACTAAAATAAGTATTTTTATCAAAAAATAAATGTACCCTATTTTTAGTGCGCCATCCCTTTTACTGACATATCAACTGCCTGGTTGAGCACATTATTTTTAAAAGGACTGCTTTTTAGCCTTTTCAACAATTTATGTTCATATTCCTACTCTGCAAGGTCTCTCCTAACAGGAAGGAGGCAGTATTAACCCCTCACAAAAGGAATTCCTGCCTTATATCCCATATATTTGCTGACTAGTTTTCTTACAGCCGTCTAAGTGGGCAAAGTTAGAATGCCACAACACTGAACTACAGCAACCCAAAAGGATCAAATTATGTTAATTCATGCAGGAGGCCTGGGGGAGTTGACCAATCAAATTCAACTGAAGATAATTTTTTTCTTCATATCCACTTCTAAATCCAATGTCTCACCGGCTGCTCGAGCGGCTGCTCTACCAGCCGGGTTGAGAATAGGGTTAAATTAAAGCATAGTTATAGACCATATGTATGCTATTATAAAGTTGTTTGCCTCGTTATTGAGTGAAAGCCTCCCTTTTAACGTATTGTTTGATTGATTGTCGGCTATGTGTTGAATGTAAGCCTATGTATTCTGCGCTTGACTGATTTCCGCACCATGCATGGACAGCGACGCAAAGACGCTCAGTAGATCTGAGCATAAAGAACTGTTTGTGGCTTCAAACATGTGTTCAATTATGGTTCTAGACAGGAACGTGCACAGATAGGGCTCAACCAGTGCCCAAGCACCTGCCCTTTTACCCTCCTATGAAATAGTGCCTTTGCAGCTCGGTGGATTGGAGTAATTGTATTATTTACTTTTAAATGTTATTTTGATTATCTTTTCATTCTTTGTTTTAATTTTAAATGTAACAAATTGCATATCAAACTAGCTAATTTTAGAATTCCCCCACCCCTCCTCCTTCTCTGGCTGCAGGCGCTGGGCTGGGAGACTTGAATACTGGTAGGTGCGTCTGTCATATGTCTTTCACTGTTCCAAGGATAAATAATTATACTGCTTCTTAGCAACAGGCAGATGTCAGCAGCAGAACCAACTCAAATCAAATAAGAAATAGTTTGTTTCAACAGCACATCTAACTATTTACATCATTTATATTAGGAACCACTAGCATTAGCTTGCTTACAATGTGTGATGATGGCTGTGGTTGTATAAAATAAATAGCCATATACATTGTGACATTTTGGCTACAGAGGCAGTTGGTATGTTCAGAATTTTTTTGTTATGCCTTTTTTTTTAAATTTTGAGCACCCCCCTTACTGATTGATTGATTGATTGATTGATTGATTGTCGCCTCCTTTGTGATTGTCTGTGCTCAGTATGTAATGTGCGAATGAGTGATTTCAGCACCATGGACAGCGACGGAGAGGCGCGCGGTATGTCTGGAAGAAAACAACTGTTACAACTGACAGCTCCAATGCGTCACACAACAGTCAGTCTGGGTTTTCCTATAGAATAAGTTAGTGCTTTGATTCAGTATCAGCGTGACAATAGCCTTGGAACTGAGCAGACGTCTCGTGCCATGTATCCTAAAATGTCAGCAGCACTTCGCTGTCGGAGCCAGGAGAGAGCAGCGTCGTTCCATTTCCAACCCTTTACAGTCCAGACTACCGGTATGTTGCAAATATGTCGGAGTAGTACGCCTATGTGGATAAGTAAAGAAAGGAAGAACGACCTATAGCACCAAGCTGATGCTGAAGCTTATAGAGGCTGCTGTCTTCAACCCTACACCACAGTGTGCATGCGGCTTGCTCTACATTCCTCCTAAATAAACCTACGGAAGAACACACACATATTTAGCCCATTCCTCATCACGGTACAGTAAAACAAAAGAGCGAGAGAGGCAGGGAGCGCGTGAAACATCTTGCTTATTTCGATCGAGGTTATTATAACGTGTAGTCAGTCGGTCTAAGTCTCGCCGTTTTTTCCGGTGAAGCGCATGCGCACTAACAGGTCTGGAATCTGCTGCAGCTCGCACTACAGGGCTGAAGAGTCGACGCTGCCTTGGTAACGTAACAACACACAGACTGGGCAAGAGTTGGAGACCCAGATATCCTTACATCAAAGGCTCCTTCCTCCTCCTTTCCTCTCCATCCATCCCCTCCGTCCCTGTTTCTCCCATCATCAGCCAAATCTGGGCGGCTGTGCATCCGCTGTTATGGACCCGTGGATATGAAATCCAGACAGGGCAGAAAAATACGGAGAGAAAAAAAAAATCTACTAAAATAATAAAGAGAAGCTACATTGGTGAGTTAAATCCCGCATTGCTTGTCATTTGTAACGGACGGGGGGAAAAGTGAGCTAACGTTAGCAGCAGCAACAACAGGGGAATAGCACGTTGTTATGGTCGTCATGCATTAGTAAGCGTGGATGTATCATGGCCATGGAGCAGAAGCACTTCGAGTGTATCCGTGAGAAAATGTATACATTTGGTTACAGATTCATCATGCAATGAACTCAAACAAGCATCACCCGAAACCGATTATCGTTTGATTGACACGTTCTGTTTCGCCTATGTACACCGATTGTTATTTTAATGTACAATTGACACGAATGCTCTGTTCGGGTTATCTTTCTATCTAAATTGATGTATTGATCGTGGCTGCCTATATAGATAGATAGGTATAGGATATTTTTGTAGCATGTGGAATTGACAGTTTGCATATGCGAAACAACTGGCCATCGTTTTAGCCTAGAACAGACTAGTAATGTAACGGCTGGATGTGATACAGCCTGGAATCGTACCAGTGTCTGTAGTGACGCCTCTAGCACTGAGATACAGAGCCTTAGACCGCTGCGCCTCTCGGGGAGCCACTCAGAAACTAGGGAGGTGTCCCAAATGGAACCCTATTCATTATATAGTACACTACTTTTAACCACGAAGCATAGGGCTCTTGTCAAAAGTAGAACACTATATAGGGAATAGGGTTCCATTTGGGATTTCGGCAAACAGTGACTAGCAGTGTCTCACCATTCACTGAGCACAGACATCAATACAACTTCTATTCTACGTTGGTTCAACGTAATTTGTGGAAACATCATTGATTGAACCAGTGTGTGCCCAGTTGGTAACTTGGTTCTAGGGTTTAGTCCAATGATATATATAAACCCTGGATTGCTGATGCTAGTATTGATCATTGAGAGGCTTTGAAGCCACTGGTTGGCCATATTGGCAGTCCCCAGTTGGAGCAGTCCTCCATGCATTTACATTTTAGTCATTTAGCAGATGCTCTTATCCAGAGCGACTTACAGGCGCAATTAGGGTTAAGTGCCTTGCTCAAGGGCACATTGACATATTTTTCATCAAGTCAGCTCGGGGATTCAAACCAGCAACCTTTTGGTTACTCGCCAAACGCTCTTAACCACTAGGATACCTACAGTGAGAACGGAATTCTACAATATTTCACTAAAATATTTTCTAGGACAAAATTACATGAATTTAAGTATTTCTTTGTAGTGGGGACAGTAACATTAGTACACTCTGAAAAAATATACTTTAAGGAAATGTTTTTCTATATTATTGAATTGTTTTATTGTTTATCTCACATAATATAATTGAACACTATGCATTATGGTATTCGTAAAGAACACATGTGCAAAAATGAACGTAGACATTAATTTAACTTTCTTTTCTTTTTTTACAACGGAGGAGTACCAAGATGGCTGCATGGTGGCTTCAATACAATGCCCCTTGGCAGTCATCTAGGGTTTATATACTGTACATCATTGGTTTAGTCTAGTGTAACAGATTATTCTTGCTAGAGCCAGACCCATTTACCGGTCACTGCTGTTGTTGTTATCTCGCGCTGTCCGAGTCAAGTTTTCACAAAAGTGTCAAACGTTCTGTTGTAGAATGATGCTTTTGTGCTGTACGTTGTAGTTTTCTTTTCAGTGTTGTTATTGTGTTACCAGTGCATTGACATATTTGGCTTAGAGTTTTGTTGGTTGTTTCTCTTGAAAAAAATTTGAATAACCTTTTCAAGATCTTGTATATTATGTGTGTAAATTAATGCCATATTGTCATTTTGTTATTACAGGTTAGTTACCATATACTTTGCTTGAGTGAAAGGGCTTTCAAACTGCTTGATATTATCTCAGTCGTTTTGTAGCCTGCCGAGACAGCACTTAAACTTGACTTGGAGCTAAAAGATCTGGATTAGTGGATAGTCCAGTGAGCACAAGAGGTTGAAAAGATGTCTTTGATTACAGTATTAAACTTGTAACAGTTGAAGACAGTGATCAAACAGTCATGTCATTATTGATTGGAGGAAATTTCTCATTTTAAATGGATGAACTGAATGTTTTATGATGTTAGTCCTTTGTAGAACTGTATACACAGAGAGAGGCGGAGAGGGAGGGTTAGAGGGAGAGAGGGAGGGGGAGGGAGGGAGAGAGAGGGAGGGGGAGGGAGAGAGAGAGACAAAGAGGGAGAGGGATGAGAGAGAGAGAGAGAGAGAGAGAGAGAGAGAGAGAGAAGAGTAGTACTAGGCAGTCTGAATCCAATCAAATTGTATTTGTCACATGCTTTGTAAATAACACGTGTAGGCTGACAGTGAAATGGTTACTTACATGTCATTTTCCAACAATGCAGAGTTAAAGATAAATAAATTAAACATGTAAATAGTGACTTGAGGGATGAATACACATTGAATAACGAATAGTAAAAAAGTAACGTGGTTATATCCAGGTTTTGCAGGCTTAGGGGTACGAGGTAATTGTGGTAGTTACAGTATGTGCAGGTAGGAGTACGAGGTAATTGTGGTAGTTACAGTATGTGCAGGTAGGGGTACGAGGTAATTGTGGTAGTTTCAGTATGTGCAGGTAGGGGTACGAGGTAATTGTGGTAGTTTCAGTATGTGCAGGTAGGGGTACGAGGTAATTGTGGTAGTTACAGTATGTGCAGGTAGGGGTACAAGGTAATTGTGGTAGTTAGAGTATGTGCAGGTAGGGGTATGAGGTAATTGTGGTAGTTACAGTGTGTGCAGGTAGGGGTAAAGTGACTGGCACCAGGATAGATAATAAACTGAGCAGCAACAGCATATGTGGTGAATTTGAAAGTGTGTGTGTGTATGAGTGTGTGTGTGTGTGTGTGCAGTGGTGTAAAGTACTTAAGTAAAAATACAAGTTTGTTTTACTAGTTGGTATTACAGACCGGGTCAGGGATAGGTTGAAAATGTCAGTGAAGACACTTTCCAGCTGGTCAGCGCATACTATTCCGTCCTGGTGAATGTTAAACTGTTTAAAGGTCTTACTCACATCGGCTACGTATAGCAAGATCACACAGTCGTCCAGAGCAGCTGGTGCTCTCATGCATGGTTCAGTGTTGCTTGCCTCAAAGCGAGCATAGAAGATATTTAGCCTGTCTGGTAGTCTTGCATTGCTGAGCAGCTCGCATTCCCTTTGCACCCATCGAGTAGTATGATTCGATCTTAGTCCTGTATTGATGCTTTGCATGTTTAATGGCTCGTCGGAGGTCGTAGCGAGATTTTTCTTATAATCGTCCAGATTAGTGTCCCGCTCCTTGAAAGCGGCAGCTCTAGCCTTTAGCTCAGTGCGGATGTTGCCTTTAATCCATGGCTTCTGGTTGGGGTATGTATGTACGGTCACTGTGGGAATGGCGTCGTCGATGCACTTTTTAATGAAGCCGGTGACTGATGTGGTAAACTCCTCAATGTTATCAGATGAATCCCGGAAAATATTCTAGTCTATGCTAGCAAAACAGTCATGTAGCTTAGCATCCACTTCGTCTGATAGGAACATTGCTGACAGAGGAGGTAAGAGGACCAGGCCGACTCTCCGTCCAACTCTGACATCACCTGATCCCCCATCCCGGAAATATTGGACCTCTCTCTCTCTGTCTCTTTCTACATCCCTGCTCTCTCTTTCTCTCTCAGTAACCATTCAGTACTTAGCAGTTGCCAAGAGAATGTTGAGCCTGTGAGTTTGTAGTCCAGCGTGATGAAAATTCCAGAAGTGCTCTGTGATCCAATGTTCTGTTCCAGAACTGAACCTTTACTTTTAGAACCCTGGCCCAGAAAAATCATGTATTTTTCAGACTCTGACCGTAGGGTTACTGTATTCTTACCCCCTATGGAGTACTTGTCTTTTTTCCATTGTTTTATCAGGAAAAGAGACTTGGCTATCTGTTGAGGGGTAGCTTTTTCTACAGCTTTTGAATCAAGTATCAACTGTACAACTGGTTGGTCCTATTTTAAATGCATCAATGGACATGATAATAACATAAGCTAGGAAAGTGTTATTACAGAGTGGGTGTAATAAATAAGTTATATGCATCTACACTGTAGATACATCACCATTTAGTCATTTGCCAGACACCGTAATCAATAATCATTCACTTTAAAGATGTCCTCCAGGGATTTTTGAACTTTTACTGTATCCCAAGTAGAAATACAGTAAAAGGTAAGAAAAATAATATATGTTTTGAGCAAAATAGTGTCTTTTAGGCAAAAATGCAAACTTCGTGGAGTATGGCGTTCAAGGAGTTGGTCTGATGGGAATTTGTGATGTCATCAGCCTTCGCCCCTTGCCTGAGGAACAATAGAAGAGCCATAGACAACAAAAGAGGAAAGATCCACTTGTGATGTCATGATTTACCTGGACAACCTATTGAGATGTGCCAATGCTGCCATTTTTATCTGAATTTCAAATCATTACTGGGTAACAATTAAGTACCTTACTGTGATTGTTGTCAATTAAAATAGTCAAAAAGAAAGAAAAATAGCTTCTTAGCAAAAAGCTATTTCCAACCGAGGATTTTGCTCGGACTGTCTGGGAGGGGTCTGAGTGGGGAGGGGAAAACTGAAAACCAGCTGTTATTGGCAGAGAGGTTTGGAACTGTATTTATTATTGGTCTATCAGGTGTTCTTTTCAAACAGCTCTTACACTAAAAGGGCATTATCATATTTTCACAATATCAATGTATTATTCCAAACCTCATAGTGTGTAAATATATATAAAAGACAAGAAAATCTAGCTTTTGACTGTAAATGAGGTGTTATTTGACATGAAAAGGGGACTGGAGTGTCATTTTGAGGTAGCTAGGTAAGACAACCACATATCACCACAAATACCCTATAGCTTCCTATTAACAGTACCAATATCACTACAAATACACTATAGCTTCCTATTAACAGTACCAATATCACTACAAATACACTATAGCTTCCCATTAACAGTACCGATATCACTACAAATACACTAGAGCTTCCTATTAACAGTACCAATATCACTACAAATACACTATAGCTTCCCATTAACAGTACCAATATCACTACAAATACACTATAGCTTCCTATTAACAGTACCAATATCACTACAAATACACTATAGCTTCCTATTAACAGTACCAATATCACTACAAATACACTATAGCTTCCTATTAACAGTACCAATATCACTACAAATACACTATAGCTTCCTATTAACAGTACCAATATCACTACAAATACACTATAGCTTCCCATTAACAGTACCGATATCACTACAAATACACTATAGCTTCCTATTAACAGTACCAATATCACTACAAATACACTATAGCTTCCTATTAACAGTACCAATATCACTACAAATACACTATAGCTTCCCATTAACAGTACCAATATCACTACAAATACACTATAGCTTCCTATTAACAGTACCAATATCACCACAAATACCCTATAGCTTCCTATTAACAGTACCAATATCACTACAAATACACTATAGCTTCCTATTAACAGTACCAATATCACTACAAATACACTATAGCTTCCTATTAACAGTACCAATATCACTACAAATACACTATAGCTTCCTATTAACACTACCAATATCACTACAAATACACTATAGCTTCCTATTAACAGTACCAATATCACTACAAATACACTATAGCTTCCTATTAACAGTACCAATATCACTAACAAATACACTATAGCTTCCTATTAACAGTACCAATATCACTACAAATACACTATAGCTTCCTATTAACAGTACCAATATCACTACAAATACACTATAGCTTCCTATTAACAGTACCAATATCACTACAAATACACTATAGCTTCCTATTAACAGTACCAATATCACTACAAATACACTATAGCTTCCTATTAACACTATCAATATCACTACAAAATACACTATAGCTTCCTATTAACAGTACCAATATCACTACAAATACACTATAGCTTCCTATTAACAGTATCAATATCACTACAAATACACTATAGCTTCCTATTAACAGTACCAATATCACTACAAATACACTATAGCTTCCTATTAACAGTACCAATATCACTACAAATACACTATAGCTTCCTATTAACAGTACCAATATCACTACAAATACACTATAGCTTCCTATTAACAGTACCAATATCACTACAAATACACTATAGCTTCCTATTAACACTACCAATATCACTACAAAATACACTATAGCTTCCTATTAACAGTACCAATATCACTACAAATACACTATAGCTTCCTATTAACATTACCAATATCACTACAAATACACTATAGCTTCCTATTAACAGTACCAATATCACTACAAATACACTATAGCTTCCTATTAACAGTACCAATATCACTACAAATACACTATAGCTTCCTATTAACAGTACCAATATCACTACAAATACACTATAGCTTCCTATTAACAGTAACAATATCACTACAAATACACTATAGCTTCCTATTAACAGTACCAATATCACTACAAATACACTATAGCTTCCTATTAACAGTACCAATATCACTACAAATACACTATAGCTTCCTATTAACAGTACCAATATCACTACAAATACACTATAGCTTCCTATTAACAGTACCAATATCACTACAAATACACTATAGCTTCCTATTAACAGTACCAATATCACTACAAATACACTATAGCTTCCTATTAACAGTACCAATATCACTACAAATACACTATAGCTTCCTATTAACAGTACCAATATCACTACAAATACACTATAGCTTCCCATTAACAGTACAAATATCACTACAAATACACTATAGCTTCCCATTAACAGTACCAATATCACTACAAATACACTATAGCTTCCTATTAACAGTACCAATATCACTACAAATACACTATAGCTTCCTATTAACAGTACCAATATCACTACAAATACACTATAGCTTCATTCGGAAAATTCATTCGGAATGAATTTAGACCCCTTTGAGTTTTTCCAGATGATGTGGAAAAAGTCAAGGGGTCTGAGTACTTTCTGAATGCACTGAATAAGGTGCCATTTAGGTCATAACAGTGAGGTTAAAGGCTGAGGACAATGGCATCAAGGATGAATGAGTTATAGAGGGAATCCGCACGAAGCCAGAACAAATAAAGCTTGTGGTTTTGGGGACTTACATGTAATCCATAGAGTAGTCCTTTGGAGGGAGGACTGTTGACATATATCTGACAAGTTAATTTAAACGTGCAAATGAGAAATAACTTAATATTTACATTCCGGCCTTAGCCACGCCTCCTTTAAGACTCCATAATGTTTAATCTGTAAGAACTACAAAGCAAACATGCTTTACTGTTTGCTCTTTAATATGAGTAGTATTTCAATTTCAAAAACATTTTTTAACATTCATTTACGAATATTGAAAATATTAGTTTTTTGATTTGGCAATTTTTTCAATGTATTGTTGAACATAATATACTCTACGAGGGGATATACAAGTTCCAGAGTGGGATCTCTGCTAGTTTCAGAGTTATGATCCAATTTGTAAACATTACCAACAGAGTGAATATGAAAATGGATTCAAAATGGTCACCCTCTGCTGGTGATTTGTAGGATGTGCAATGATACAAGTAAAAGGAGGGCTGTGATTGGTTATATTGCCTACTATGTCATAAAATGGGCCATAACTTTAAAACTAGCAAAGATCCCATTCTGGAACTTTGACATGCCCTTATATATGAGTATATACTGCTCAACAATATCTAGACAAATCCAAAAATTTGACAAATCCAAAAATGTATATTTTAAATTTTCATGTTGATATTTTTCAATATTCATAATTTCATGTAAAATACTCATATTACCGAGCAATAGGTAAAGCTTCATTTGACACCAATGTTTGCTTTGTAGCTCTTACAGATGAAACATTATGAAGTCTTAAAGGAGGCCTGGCTAAGACCAAAATGTAAAAAATATGCCAAATTTCAGAAATTATTTCTCAATTATGTTTTTAGATACACTTGTCTAATATATGTCAACAGTCCTTCCTCCAAAGGACTCCTCCATGGATTACACTTCATGTAAATCCCCAAAACCATGGTCATGTTTTGTCTGGGTTTCGTGAGGAATGACTCTTTGGTGAGTGGATAGCCTGTCTGTGTGAAGGTAGACTATTTTATAGTCGTGCACCAATTTGTTTTGGTGCGTGAGAGGCATACAGGCAAAGGCGGACACACACACACACACACATATACACACATATACACACACACACACACACACATATACACACACACACACACACACACACACACACACACACACACACACACACACACACACACACACACACACACACACACACACACACACACAAGGACGCCTGAAGCAGTCATATGTTTACTCTGCGATATTCACACGTCGTCCGTCGTCACGGTGATCGATAAGGCTGCGTGTTGGCCCAATGTGATTATAGATCTATCAATCAGAGTCATTGATCTGCTGCAGATTTCTGTAATCTATCTCAGTCCATATACGGACAGCATCTGTTCAGCTGATCCATCTCCAATCTGAACTTTTACCATTATGGAGAAAAACTCTAGACCCCTAAAACTCAACTCTGGACCTGGAAGCCAGATCCACTTTGTGTTTTCATTGTTCCCCTGTAATCAGGGACTAATTTAGACCTGGGACACCAAGGTGGGTGAAATTAATGATCAGGTAGAACAGAAAAGCAGCGGGCTCCGGACCTTGTAGGGTAAGAGTTGAATACCACTTCTCTAGACTGACCTTGGATCATTGTCTAAGAGTGACTTCATCAGTCCACGTTACCTTTACGGTCATCATATGGCTGATCTAGGATCATTTTACCCTCTTCCAACCCTAGTTAATTATTATGGAGAGAAACTCCATAAACTAGTGTGTAGTGAGGAGACTGAGTAGTGTGTAGTGAGGAGACTGGGTAGTGTGTAGTGTGGAGACTGGGTAGTGTGTAGTGAGGAGACTGGGTAGTGTGTAGTGTGGAGACTGGGTAGTGTGTAGTGAGGAGACTGGGTAGTGTGTAGTGAGGAGACTGGGTAGTGTGTAGTGTGGAGACTGGGTAGTGTGTAGTGTGGAGACTGGGTAGTGTGTAGTGTGGAGACTGGGTAGTGTGTAGTGAGGAGACTGGGTAGTGTGTAGTGTGGAGACTGGGTAGTGTGTAGTGTGGAGACTGGGTAGTGTGTAGTGTGGGGACTGGGTAGTGTGTAGTGAGGAGACTGGGTAGTGTGTAGTGAGGAGACTGGGTAGTGTGTAGTGTGGAGACTGGGTAGTGTGTAGTGTGGAGACTGGGTAGTGTGTAGTGAGGAGACTGGGTAGTGTGTAGTGTGATGACTGGGTAGTGTGTAGTGAGGAGACTGGGTAGTGTGTAGTGAGGAGACTGGGTAGTGTGTAGTGAGGAGACTGGGTAGTGTGTAGTGAGGAGACTGGGTAGTGTGTAGTGAGGAGACTGGGTAGTGTGTAGTGAGGAGACTGGGTAGTGTGTAGTGAGGGGACTGGGTAGTGTGTAGTGAGGAGACTGGGTAGTGTGTGTGTGAGGGGACTGGGTAGTGTGTAGTGTGGAGACTGGGTAGTGTGTAGTGAGGAGGCTGGGTAGTGTGTAGTGTGTAGTGAGGAGACTGGGTAGTGTGTAGTGAGGAGACTGGGTAGTGTGTAGTGAGGAGACTGGGTGGTGTGTAGTGTGGAGACTGGGTAGTGTGTAGTGAGGAGACTGGGTAGTGTGTAGTGTGGAGACTGGGTAGTGTGTAGTGAGGAGACTGGGTAGTGTGTAGTGAGGAGACTGGGTAGTGTGTAGTGTGGAGACTGGGTAGTGTGTAGTGAGGAGACTGGGTAGTGTGTAGTGTGCAGACTGGGTAGTGTGTAGTGTGGAGACTGGGTAGTGTGTAGTGTGGAGACTGGGTAGTGTGTAGTGAGGAGACTGGGTAGTGTGTAGTGTGGAGACTGGGTAGTGTGTAGTGAGGAGACTGGGTAGTGTGTAGTGTGGAGACTGGGTAGTGTGTAGTGAGGAGACTGGGTAGTGTGTAGTGAGGAGACTGGGTAGTGTGTAGTGAGGAGACTGGGTAGTGTGTAGTGTGGAGACTGGGTAGTGTGTAGTGTGTAGTGAGGAGACTGGGTAGTGTGTAGTGAGGAGACTGGGTAGTGTGTAGTGAGGAGACTGGGTAGTGTGTAGTGTGGAGACTGGGTAGTGTGTAGTGAGGAGACTGGGTAGTGTGTAGTGTGCAGACTGGGTAGTGTGTAGTGTGGAGACTGGGTAGTGTGTAGTGAAGAGGCTGGGTAGTGTGTAGTGAGGAGGCTGGGTAGTGTGTAGTGAGGAGACTGGGTAGTGTGTAGTGAGGAGACTGGGTAGTGTGTAGTGAGGAGACTGGGTAGTGTGTAGTGAGGAGACTGGGTAGTGTGTAGTGTGGAGACTGGGTAGTGTGTAGTGTGTAGTGAGGAGACTGGGTAGTGTGTAGTGAGGAGACTGGGTAGTGTGTAGTGAGGAGACTGGGTAGTGTGTAGTGAGGAGACTGGGTAGTGTGTAGTGTGCAGACTGGGTAGTGTGTAGTGTGGAGACTGGGTAGTGTGTAGTGAGGAGACTGGGTAGTGTGTAGTGAGGAGACTGGGTAGTGTGTAGTGTGGAGACTGGGTAGTGTGTAGTGTGGAGACTGGGTAGTGTGTAGTGTGGAGACTGGGTAGTGTGTAGTGAGGAGACTGGGTAGTGTGTAGTGTGGAGACTGGGTAGTGTGTAGTGAGGAGACTGGGTAGTGTGTAGTGTGGAGACTGGGTAGTGTGTAGTGAGGAGACTGGGTAGTGTGTAGTGAGGAGACTGGGTAGTGTGTAGTGAGGAGACTGGGTAGTGTGTAGTGTGGGGACTGGGTAGTGTGTAGTGTGGAGACTGGGTAGTGTGTAGTGAGGAGACTGGGTAGTGTGTAGTGAGGAGACTGGGTAGTGTGTAGTGAGGAGACTGGGTAGTGTGTAGTGTGTAGTGTGCAGACTGGGTAGTGTGTAGTGTGGAGACTGGGTAGTGTGTAGTGAGGAGACTGGGTAGTGTGTAGTGAGGAGACTGGGTAGTGTGTAGTGAGGAGACTGGGTAGTGTGTAGTGAGGAGACTGGGTAGTGTGTAGTGAGGAGACTGGGTAGTGTGGAGACTGGGTAGTGTGTAGTGAGGAGACTGGGTAGTGTGTAGTGAGGAGACTGGGTAGTGTGTAGTGTGTAGTGTGCAGACTGGGTAGTGTGTAGTGTGGAGACTGGGTAGTGTGTAGTGAGGAGACTGGGTAGTGTGTAGTGAGGAGACTGGGTAGTGTGTAGTGAGGAGACTGGGTAGTGTATAGTGTGGAGACTGGGTAGTGTGTAGTGTGATGACTGGGTAGTGTGTAGTGAGGAGACTGGGTAGTGTGTAGTGAGGAGACTGGGTAGTGTGTAGTGAGGAGACTGGGTAGTGTGTAGTGAGGAGACTGGTAGTGTGTAGTGAGGAGACTGGGCTAGTGGTTAGTGAGGAGACTGGGTAGTGTGCTAGTGTGGAGACGGGTGTGTGTAGTGTGGAGACTGGGTAGTGTGTAGTGAGGAGACTGGGTAGTGTGTAGTGAGGAGACTGGGTAGTGTGTAGTGAGGAGACTGGGTAGTGTGTAGTGAGGAGGCTGGGTAGTGTGTAGTGTGTAGTGAGGAGACTGGGTAGTGTGTAGTGAGGAGACTGGGTAGTGTGTAGTGTGTAGTGAGGAGACTGGGTAGTGTGTAGTGTGTAGTGAGGAGGCTGGGTAGTGTGTAGTGAGGAGACTGGGTAGTGTGTAGTGTGGAGACTGGGTAGTGTGTAGTGTGTAGTGTGGAGACTGGGTAGTGTGTAGTGAGGAGGCTGGGTAGTGTGTAGTGAGGAGACTGGGTAGTGTGTAGTGTGTAGTGAGGAGGCTGGGTAGTGTGTAGTGAGGAGACTGGGTAGTGTGTAGTGAGGAGACTGGGTAGTGTGTAGTGTGTAGTGTGGAGACTGGGTAGTGTGTAGTGAGGAGGCTGGGTAGTGTGTAGTGTGTAGTGAGGAGACTGGGTAGTGTGTAGTGAGGAGACTGGGTAGTGTGTAGTGTGGAGACTGGGTAGTGTGTAGTGAGGAGACTGGGTAGTGTGTAGTGAGGAGACTGGGTAGTGTGTAGTGAGGAGACTGGGTAGTGTGTAGTGTGTAGTGTGGAGACTGGGTAGTGTGTAGTGAGGAGGCTGTGTAGTGTGTAGTGTGGAGACTGGGTAGTGTGGAGACTGGGTAGTGTGTAGTGTGTAGTGTGTAGTGTGTAGTGAGGAGACTGGGTAGTGTGTAGTGAGGAGACTGGGTAGTGTGTAGTGAGGAGGCTGGGTAGTGTGTAGTGTGTAGTGTGTAGTGAGGAGACTGGGTAGTGTGTAGTGTGGAGACTGGGTAGTGTGTAGTGTGGAGACTGGGTAGTGTGTAGTGAGGAGACTGGGTAGTGTGGAGTGAGGAGACTGGGTAGTGTGTAGTGTGGAGACTGGGTAGTGTGTAGTGAGGAGACTGGGTAGTGTGTAGTGTGTAGTCAGGAGACTGGGTAGTGTGTAGTGTGGAGACTGGGTAGTGTGTAGTGTGGAGACTGGGTAGTGTGTAGTGTGGAGACTGGGTAGTGTGTAGTGAGGAGACTGGGTAGTGTGTAGTGAGGAGACTGGGTAGTGTGTAGTGAGGGGACTGGGTAGTGTGTAGTGAGGAGACTGGGTAGTGTGTAGTGTGGAGACTGGGTAGTGTGTAGTGAGGAGACTGGGTAGTGTGTAGTGTGGAGACTGGGTAGTGTGTAGTGAGGAGACTGGGTAGTGTGTAGTGAGGGGACTGGGTAGTGTGTAGTGAGGAGACTGGGTAGTGTGTAGTGTGGAGACTGGGTAGTGTGTAGTGAGGAGACTGGGTAGTGTGTAGTGAGGAGACTGGGTAGTGTGTAGTGAGGAGACTGGGTAGTGTGTAGTGAGGAGACTGGGTAGTGTGTAGTGAGGAGACTGGGTAGTGTGTAGTGAGGAGACTGGGTAGTGTGTAGTGAGGAGACTGGGTAGTGTGTAGTGAGGAGACTGGGTAGTGTGTAGTGAGGGGACTGGGTAGTGTGTAGTGAGGAGACTGGGTAGTGTGTAGTGAGGAGACTGGGTAGTGTATAGTGTGGAGACTGGGTAGTGTGTAGTGAGGAGACTGGGTAGTGTGTAGTGAGGAGGCTGGGTAGTGTGTAGTGAGGAGACTGGGTAGTGTGTAGTGAGGAGACTGGGTAGTGTGTAGTGAGGAGACTGGGTAGTGTGTAGTGAGGAGACTGGGTAGTGTTTAGTGAGGAGACTGGGTAGTGTGTAGTGAGGAGACTGGGTAGTGTGTAGTGAGGAGACTGGGTAGTGTGTAGTGAGGAGACTGGGTAGTGTGTAGTGAGGGGACTGGGTAGTGTGTAGTGAGGAGGCTGGGTAGTGTGTAGTGAGGAGACTGGGTAGTGTGTAGTGTGCAGACTGGGTAGTGTGTAGTGAGGGGACTGGGTAGTGTGTAGTTAGGAGGCTGGGTAGTGTGTGTGTGAGGGGACTGGGTAGTGTGTGTGAGGGGACTGGGTAGTGTGTGTGAGGGGACTGGGTAGTGTATAGTGAGGAGACTGGGTAGTGTGTAGTGTGGAGACTGGGTAGTGTGTGGGAGGAGACTAGGTAGTGTGTGTGAGGAGACTAGGTAGTGTGTGTAAGGGGACTGGGTAGTGTGTGTGAGGGGACTGGGTAGTGTGTGTAAGGGGACTGGGTAGTGTGTGTGTGGAGACTGGGTAGTGTGTGTGAGGGGACTGGGTAGTGTGTGTGAGGGGACTGGGCTGGACTTCAGGTGATGAGGGCAGGCAAGAGATTCCCTGAGCTCTCACATCTTAACTGGGCTACCTGCTTTCCTGCCTTTCTACCTTCCTTCTCATTGGACTTCTGAGAAAGGCTAACAAAATATAATAGAGAGAGAGGGAGCGAGAGAGTGAGAGAAAGAGAGGGAGAGAGAGAGTGAGAGTGAGCGTGAGAGTGAGAGTGAACGTGAGCGTGGGAGAGATAGAGATAGACTGTACGATCCTGTAGTGCTTTGCTTGTAACTACATCCTGCTCATTCTGAGAGGTATCAGGGTGCCTTACAGTCTGTTGTGCATCCATCTAGGTCAGAGTTTCATGACTTCTCTCCAAACCTGCTACATTCCCTCAGTCTGCTCCCTAAGCCCTCATCTCTATACCTTGCCCTAGCTACAGTCCCTTGCCTTTGCTGCTAGCTCCTACCGCAGCTCTTACCCCTCTTTCTTTCTCTTTCTCTTACCCAGTTCTTGTCCCAGCCCCATTTCCCAGCACTGGGCAAATACCCATGCCCCAGTCCCAGTCCCATTCCCCAGCCAGGCCTTCACTCCACAGATGGTGCCGATAGACATGGCAGCTCAGTTTCTAGCTCCTAAGCAACTTTAAGCAACTAAGAACGGTTGGATATCAGAGCGGCGGAAACTCACCAGCATTTCGATTAGAAATAAGACTTTCCTGAATTGGATCCTTTGTTCGTACCCCCCAAGGGGATTGAATTTATTCCAGAGGCCGCTCCAAGAGGCCGTCGGTGGAGAAGAGGTATTCAGAGTGGGATTTTAGTCTGACTCAGAAGGCGTGAACACCATCCACCGCTTCCGAGTGTATTACTCACTAATGTTCAGTCCCTGGACGATAAAGTAGATGAGCTCAGGGCGAGGATCTCCTTCGAAATAGACATCAGGGACTGTAACATACTCTGTTTCAAGGAATCATGGCTCTCTCCGGATATACTGTCCCCATCCATACAGCCAGCTGGGTTCTCAGCACATGGCACAGACAGGAATAAAGAACTCTCTGGGAAGAAGAAAGGCAGGGGTGTATGTTTCATGATTAACTACTCATGGTGTGATTGTGGTAACGTACATAAACTCAAGTCCTTTTGTTCACCTGACCTAGAATACCACACAATCAAATGCAGACCGTATTACCTCCCGAGAGAATTTTCTTTGGTTATCGTCACAGCCGTGCATATTCCTGCTCAAGGCGATACCACGACATCTCTCAAGGAACTACACTGGACATTGTGCAAACTAGAAACCGCACACCCTGAGGCTGCATTTATTGTAACTGGTGACTTTAACAAAGTAAATCTGAGGAAGATGCTATCAAAGTTCTATCAACACATTACCTGTAGTACTCGCGTTTCAAAGCTCTCGAACATTGTTACCTGCCCTTCCGAGATGGTTACAAGGCCCTCCCCTGCCCTCCCTTCGGCAAATCAGATCAGGACTCCATTCTGCTCCTCCCTTCCTATAGGCAAAAATTCAAAACAGGAAGTACCTGTGCTAAGGTCTATTCAGCGCTGGTCTGACCAATCGGAATCCATGCTTTAAGATTGTTTTGATCACGTGGACTGGGATACGTTCCGGGTATACACTGACACGGTGACTGAGTTCATCAGGAAGTGTATAGGGGATGTTCCCACTGTGACTATTAAAACGTACTCAAACCCCAAAAAGTGGTTAGAATGGCACAATTCTCGCAAACTGAAAGCGCAAACCGTTTAACTACGGCAAGGTGACCGGGAATATAGTTGAATACAAACAGTCCAGTTATGTCCTCCGCAAGGAAATAAAACAGGCAAAACATCAGTACAGAGACAAAGTGGAGTCACAATTCAACGGCTCAAACAGGAGACGTATGTGGCAGGGACTCCAGACAAACACGGATTATAAAGGGAAAACCAGCCACGTTGCGGACTCCGACCTAAACATCTTCTTCGCTCGCTTTGAGGATAATAGGGTGCCACCGACAAGGGCCGCTCCCGAAGACTGTGAGCTCTCGTTCTCTGTGGCCGATGTGAGTAAAACATTCAAGTGTGTTAACCCTCGCAAGGCTGCCGGCCCAGATGGCATCCCTAGCCGCATCCTTAGAGCATGCGCAGACCAGCTGGCTGGAGTGTTTATGGACATATTCAATTCCAGTCTGCTGTCCCCACTTGCTTCAAGATTTCCACCACTGTTCCTGTACCCAAGAAAGCAAAGGTAACTGAACTAAATGACCATCGCCCCGTAGCAATGACTTCTGTCATCATGAAGTGCTTTGAGAGGCTAGTTAAGGATCATATAACATCCATCTTAGCCGACACCCTAGACCCACTTCAGTTTGCATACCACCCCAATAGATCCACAGACGATGCAATCTCCATCGCTCTGCACACTGCCCTATCCCATCTGGACAAGAGGAATACCTATGTAAGAATGCTGTTTGTGTTTATATTTATTATGGATCAAAATTAAAGCAGTTCTACATGTTTTAAACATTACAATACATTCATAACAGATTTCACAACATACTAAGTGTGTGCTCTCAGGCCCCTACTCTAGTACCACATATCTACAACACAAAATTAATTTGTACGTGTGCGTATAGTGTGTATGTTATCGTGTGTTTGTAGGCATGTGTCTGTGCCTATGTTTGTGTTGCTTCACAGTTCCTTCCCGCTGTTCCATAAGGTGTATTTTTATCTGTTTTTTAAATCGAATTTTACTTCTTGCATGAGTTACTTGATGTGGAATAGAGTTCAATGTAGTCATGGCTCTATGTAGTACTGTACACCTTCCATAGTCTGTTCTGGACTTGGGGACTGTGAAGAGACGTCTGGTGGCATGTCTTGTGGGGTATGTATGGGTGTCTGAGTTGTGTGTCAGTAGTTTAAACAGACCTCTGGTGGCATGTCTTGTGGGGTATGTATGGGTGTCTGAGCTGTGTGTCAGTAGTTTAAACAGACCTCTGGTGGCATGTCTTGTGGGGTATGCATGGGTGTCTGAGCTGTGTGCCAGTAGTTTAAACAGACCTCTGGTGGCATGTCTTGTGGGGTATGTATGGGTGTCTGAGCTGTGTGCCAGTAGTTTAAACAGACCTCTGGTGGCATGTCTTGTGGGGTATGTATGGGTGTCTGAGCTGTGTGCCAGTAGTTTAAACAGACCTCTGGTGGCATATCTTGTGGGGTATGTATGGGTGTCTGAGCTGTGTGCCAGTAGTTTAAACAGACCTCTGGTGGCATGTCTTGTGGGGTATGTATGGGTGTCCGAGCTGTGTGTCAGTAGTTTAAACAGACCTCTGGTGGCATGTCTTGTGGGGTATGTATGGGTGTCTGAGCTGTGTGCCAGTAGTTTAAACAGACCTCTGGTGGCATGTCTTGTGGGGTATGTATGGGTGTCTGAGCTGTGTGCCAGTAGTTTAAACAGACCTCTGGTGGCATGTCTTGTGGGGTATGCATGGGTGTCTGAGCTGTGTGCCAGTAGTTTAAACAGACACCTCGGTGCATTCAACATGTCAATACCTCTCACAAATACAAGCAGGGATGAAGTCAATCTCTCCTCCACTTTCAGCCAGGAGAGATTGACATGCATATTATTAATATTAGCTCTATGTGTACATCCAAGGGCCAGCCGTGCTGCCCTGTTCTGAGCCAATTGTAATTTTCCTAAGTCCCTCTTTGTGGCATCTGACCACATGACTGAACAGTAGTCCAGGTGCGACAAAACTAGGGCCTGTAGGACTCAAAAAGCCAATGGCATGACATTAGTAAAGATTGAAAAACGTAAAGAGCCTGGGGAATTCCTGATCCTATCTGGATTGTTTTGGGAGATGCTTCCACCCTCTGTGTTCTGTTAGACAGGTAACTCTTCATCCACAATATAGCAGGGGGCGTAAAGCCATAACACATATGTTTTTCCAGCAACAGTCTGTGATCGATAATGTCAAAAGCTGCATTGAAGTCTAACAAAACAGCCCACACAATAGTTTTTATCAACAATTTCTCTCAGCCAATCATCAGTCATTTTTGTAAGTGCTATGCTTGTTGAATGTCCTTATAAGTGTGCTGAAAGTCTGTTGTCAATTTATTTACTGTAAAATAGCTTTTTATCAGGTCAAACACTATTTTTTCCAAAAGTTTCCAAAGGGTAGGTAACAGGTTGATTGGTCAGCTATTTGAGCCAATAAAGGAGGTTTTACTATCTTTAGGTAGGGGAATAACGTTTGCTTCCCTCCAAGCCTGAGGGCACTCACTTTCTAGTAGGCTTAAATTGAAGATGTGGCAAATAGGAGTGGCAATATCATCCGCTATTATGCTCAGTCATTTTCCATCCAATTTGTCAGACCCAGTTGTTGATAGACAACAATCATTTTTGTTCACCTCTTCCACACTTACTTTACAGAATTCAAAATTACAATGCTTG
The DNA here is from genome assembly GCF_901001165.1 of Salmo trutta. Taxonomy (NCBI): domain Eukaryota; kingdom Metazoa; phylum Chordata; class Actinopteri; order Salmoniformes; family Salmonidae; genus Salmo; species Salmo trutta. Next base: position 58,784,184 of record NC_042961.1, on the reverse strand, counting down.
TCTTTCATTATTTGGTCAGATATACTTAGATGTGTAGTGTGTAATGCTCGGGCGTCGTGGGTGAGGAATCAAACGCAGGAAGCAGCGAGTACAGGGTAGTGGCTTTTAATGGGCCAAGAGGCGAACAAACACTAGCCACCCCAAACAGTGATAAGCGCGCACGCAAAACAAAGTGCCCCAAACACAGGGGAAAACACAGTCGGCGCAAAACCAACGCACAAGCGCAAACACAAGCATACAACAGAATAAACAATCCCGCACAAAGAGAAGGCGGGCCAGCTAATAATTATAGCCCCGCTAATCACCCCCACTATACGAACAGGTGCAAACAATCACAAAAGGGGGGAAAACAAAAAGGGAATCAGTGGCAGCTAGTAGGCTGGTGACGACGAGTTTGCCTTTTTGTCCAACATTTCATTTAAGGTGCTCTAAAGCGTTGTAGTTTAATTATTTATGTCATTTATCTTTGTTTCATAGTGTAGTTTGACTACAGCTTATTGACTACAGCTCAGCATTCAACACCATTCAACACCATAGTACCATCCAAGCTCATCATTATGCGCACTCCCTGGGTCTGAACTCTGCCCTGTGTAACTGGGTCCTGGATTTCCTGACGGGCCGCCCCCAGGTGGTGAAGGTTGGAAACAACACCTCCACTACACTGATTCTCAGCACAGGGGCCCCATAAGGGTGCGTGCTTAGCCCCCTCCTGTACTCCCTGTCACCCATGACTGTGTGGCAACACACTCCTCCAACTCAATCATCAAGTTTGCAGTCGACACAACAGTGGTAGGCCGATTACCAACAATGATGAGACAGCCTACAGGGAGGAGGTGAGGGCTCTGGAGGAGCTACAGGACTATAACCTCTCCCAACAACGACGAGACAGCCTACAGGGAGGAGGTGAGGGCTCTGGAGGAGCTACAGGACTATAACCTCTCCCAACAACAACGAGACAGCCTACAGGGAGGAGGTGAGGGCTCTGGAGGAGCTACAGGACTATAACCTCTCCCAACAACGACGAGACAGCCTACAGGGAGGAGGTGAGGGCTCTGGAGGAGCTACAGGACTATAAACTCTCCCAACAACGACGAGACAGCCTACAGGGAGGAGGTGAGGGCTCTGGAGGAGCTACAGGACTATAACCTCTCCCAACAACGACGAGACAGCCTACAGGGAGGAGGTGAGGGCTCTGGAGGAGCTACAGGACTATAACCTCTCCCAACAACAACGAGACAGCCTACAGGGAGGAGGTGAGGGCCCTGGCGGAGTGGGGCCAGGAAAATAACCTCTCTCTCAACGTCAACAAAACGAAGGAGCTGATCGTGGACTTCAGGAGACAACAGAGGGAGAATGCCCCCATCCACATCAACGGGGCCGCAGTGGAAAAGCTTCAAGTTCCTTGGCGTACACATCACCCACACAGATAGTGTTGTGAAAGCGCAACATCGCCTCTTCATCCTCGGGAGGCTGAAATAATTTGTCTTGGCCCTTAAGACCCTCAAAAACTTTTACCGAAGCACCATTGAGAGCATCCTGTCGGGCTATATCACCACCTAGTTTGGCAAAAAGATAATCAAGGACATCAGTATGTACTGTATCCTAGTCAAGTCCTTCCAATTCAACTATTGCTGTACATATGCTATTCTATCCACATATTGTTCAGATATACTACATATTCTATACACATACTGTCCATACTGTCTATACATACGATCACATTCGGAAAGTATTCAGACCCCTTGACTTTTTCCACATTTTGTTACGTAACAGCCTTATTCGAAAATTGATTATTTATACATTTTTCTCATCATTCTACAGTCCAGGTGTGCCTGATTGGGCACAGGTTTGCGTAATGATGTGTTGCCAGGTGTGAGTAATGAGGGTTGCCAGGTTTGCGTAATGATGGGTTGCCAGGTGTGAGTAATGAGGGTTGCCAGGTGTGCGTAATGATGTGTTGCCAGGTATGAGTAATGAGGGTTGCCAGGTGTGCGTAATGATGTGTTGCCAGGTGTGAGTAATGAGGGTTGCCAGGTGTGCGTAATGAGGGTTGCCAGGTGTGCGTAATGATGTGTTGCCAGGTGTGCGTAATGAGGGTTGCCATGTGTGAGTAATGAGGGTTGCCAGGTTTGCGTAATGATGTGTTGCCAGGTGTGCGTAATGAGGGTTGCCAGGTTTGCGTAATGATGTGTTGCCAGGTGTGAGTAATGAGGGTTGCCAGGTGTGCGTAATGATGTGTTGCCAGGTGTGAGTAATGAGGGTTGCCAGGTTTGCATAATGATGTGTTGCCAGGTATGAGTAATGAGGGTTGCCAGGTTTACGTAATGATGTGTTGCCAGGTGTGCGTAATGAGGGTTGCCAGGTTTGCGTAATGATGGGTTGCCAGGTGTGAGTAATGAGGGTTGCCAGGTGTGCGTAATGATGTGTTGCCAGGTGTGAGTAATGAGGGTTGCCAGGTGTCCGTTATGATGTGTTGCCAGGTGTGCGTAATGAGGGTTGCCAGGTGTGAGTAATGAGGGTTGCCAGGTTTGCGTAATGATGTGTTGCCAGGTATGAGTAATGAGGGTTGCCAGGTTTGCGTAATGATGTGTTGCCAGGTATGCGTAATGAGGGTTGCCAGGTGTGAGTAATGAGGGTTGCCAGGTTTGCGTAATGATGTGTTGCCAGGTGTGAGTAATGAGGGTTGCCAGGTTTGCGTAATGATGGATTTGCCAGGTGTGAGTAATGAGGGTTGCCAGGTGTGCGTAATGAGGGTTGCCAGGTGTGTATAATGAGGGTTGCCAGGTGTGCGTAATGAGAGTTGCCAGGTGTGTATAATGAGGGTTGCCAGGTGTCTGTAATGATGGGTTGCCAGGTGTACGTAATGATGTGTTGCCAGGTGTGAGTAATGAGGGTTGCCAGGTGTGCGTAATGAGAGTTGCCAGGCGTGTATAATGAGGGTTGCCAGGTGTGCGTAATGATGGGTTGAAAGGTGTGTGTAATGATGTGTTGCCAGGTGTATGTAATGATGGGTTGCCAGGTCTGAGTAATGAGGGTTGCCAGGTGTATGTAATGATGTGTTGCCAGGTGTATATAATGAGGGTTGCCAGGTGTATGTAATGATGGGTTGAAAGGTGTGCGTAATGATGTGTTGCCAGGTGTAAGTAATGAGGGTTGCTAGGTGTGCGTAATGAGGGTTGCCAGGTGTATATAATGAGGGTTGCCAGGTGTATGTAATGATGGGTTGCCAGGTGTGCGTAATGATGTGTTGCCAGGCGTGAGTAATGAGGGTTGCCAGGTGTGCGTAATGAGGGTTGCCAGGTGTGTATAATGAGGGTTGCCAGGTGTGTATAATGAGGGTTGCCAGGTGTATGTAATGATGGGTTGCCAGGTGTGTATAATGAGGGTTGCCAGGTGTGCGTAATGAGAGTTGCCAGGTGTGTATAATGAGGGTTGCCAGGTGTATGTAATGATGGGTTGCCAGGTGTGAGTAATGATGGGTTGCCAGGTGTGAGTAATGAGGGTTGCCAGGTGTGCGTAATGAGAGTTGCCAGGTGTGTATAATGAGGGTTGCCAGGTGTGCGTAATGATGGGTTGAAAGGTGTGTGTAATGATGTGTTGCCAGGTGTATGTAATGATGGGTTGCCAGGTCTGAGTAATGAGGGTTGCCAGGTGTATGTAATGATGTGTTGCCAGGTGTGTATAATGAGGGTTGCCAGGTGTATGTAATGATGGGTTGAAAGGTGTGCGTAATGATGTGTTGCCAGGTGTGAGTAATGAGGGTTGCCAGGTGTGAGTAATGAGGGTTGCCAGGATATGTAATGATGGGTTGAAAGGTGTGCGTAATGATGTGTTGAAAGGTGTGCGTAATGATGTGTTGCCAGGAACGGTGGTTAGTAGACCGGCGACGTCGAGCACCGGAGAGGTGGAGCAGAAGTAGACGTGACACAATAACTGGTTATACCACCTTTAGCTGCAATGACTGCAACCAAATGCTTTCTGTAGTTGTTGATCAGTCTCTCACATCGCTGTGGAGGATTTTTGGCCCACTGTTTTAACTCCGATCCATTTGTGGGTTTTCAAGCATAAACTACTCGTTTCAAGTGCTGCCACAACATCTCAATTGGGATTAGTTCTGGACTTTGACTGGGCCATTCCAAAACTTCAAATTTGTTGCCTTTAGCCATTTTTATGTAGACTTCATTTTGTGTTTTGGTGCATGACCCAGACAAGCTTCAGCTTCAGCTCACAGACAGATGGAATGTGGAATGTTTGGTTTTTGCCAGGAGTAATGGGACCCATGTCATCCTAAAAGTTGGCTGAAGTTTTCCAAAAAGCACATAGATGATCATCATGAAGAATGTTCTATGGACAGATGAGTCAAAAGTATAACAACTTTTTGGACGACATGGGTTCCACTATGCCTGGCGAAAACCAAACACTATTGTGTTATTTGTAAACTCAGGTTCCATTTATCTAATGTCAGGTTCCATTTATCTAATATCAGGTTATTTTTCTAATATCAGGTTCTTTATCTAATATCAGGTTCTTTATCTAATGTCAGGTTCCATTTATCTAATATCAGGTTCCATTTATCTAATATCAGGTTCTTTATCTAATATCAGGTTCTTTATCTAATATCAGGTTCTTTATCTAATATCAGGTTCTTTATCTAATGTCAGGTTCCATTTATCTAATATCATGTTCTTTATCTAATATCATGTTCTTTATCTAATATCAGGTTCTTTATCTAATATCAGGTTCTTTATCTAATATCAGGTTCTTTATCCAATATCAGGTTCTTTATCTAATATCAGGTTCTTTATCTAATATCAGGTTCTTTATCTAATATCAGGTCCTTTATCTAAAATCAGGTTCTTTATCTAATATGTAATATCAGGTCCTTTATCTAATATCAGGTTCTTTATCTAATATCAGGTTCTTTATCTAATATCAGGTTCTTTATCCAATATCAGGTTCTTTATCTAATATCAGGTTCTTTATCTAATATGTAATATCAGGTTCTTTATCTAATATCAGGTTCTTTATCTAAAATCAGGTCCTTTATCTAATATCAGGTCCTTTATCTAATATCAGGTTATTTATCTAATGTCAGGTTCCATTTATCTAATATCAGGTTCTTTATCTAATGTCAGGTTCCATTTATCTAATATCAGGTTCTTTATCTAATATCAGGTTCTTTATCTAATATCAGGTTCTTTATCTAATATCAGGTTCTTTATCTAATATCAGGTTCTTTATCCAATATCAGGTTCTTTATCTAATATCAGGTTCTTTATCTAATATCAGGTTCTTTATCTAATATCAGGTTCTTTATCTAATATCAGGTCCTTTATCTAAAATCAGGTTCTTTATCTAATATCCGGTTCTTTATATAATATGTAATATCAGGTCCTTTATCTAATATCAGGTTCTTTATCTAATATGTAATATCAGGTCCTTTATCTAATATCAGGTTCTTTATCTAATATCAGGTTCTTTATCCAATATCAGGTTCTTTATCCAATATCAGGTTCTTTATCTAATATCAGGTTCTTTATCCAATATCAGGTTCTTTATCTAATATCAGGTTCTTTATCTAATATCAGGTTCTTTATCTAATATCAGGTTCTTTATCTAAAATCAGGTCCTTTATCTAATATCAGGTCCTTTATCTAATATCAGGTTATTTATCTAATATCAGGTTTTGGTTGAAGATCTGATAACATTCAATATCAAAAATATGCAAATAACAGAAAATTAGAAAGAGGGCAAATACTTTTTCACTGCACTGTAGATATTTATACTCCGGACTCTGACATTGCTTGTCCTAATATTTATTTTACTTTTAGGTTTGTGTATATTGTTAGATATTACTGCACAGTTGGAGCTAGGAACACAAGCATTTCGCTTACACCCGCAATAACATCTGCTAAATATGTGTATGTGACCAATAACATTTGATTTGATTTGAGTATAGGCTCATACCCATCACTATAACCCAGAGAGCTCCGTGCTGTGTGAGCGGAAAGAATGCCAGCCCAGTGTGTATGGATGACTTGTTGCGATTGTGCTGAGGGCAACACATTTATTTGTCTCTGACAAACGGGGTCAGAGAGGGAGGGGGAGTTCACACACAAAGCACACTGGCATACTCTCTCTCTCTCTCTCTCTTAATTCAATTCAAGGGGCTTTATTGGCATGGGAAACATATGTTAAAACAAGTGGAGTAGATAATATACAAAAGTGAAATAAAAAATAAAAATGAACAGTAAACATTACACTCACAGAAGTTCCAAAAGAATAAAGACATTACAAATGTCATATTATGTATATATACAGTGTTGTAACGATGTACAAATAGTTAAAGTACAAAAGGGAAAATAAAAAAACATAAATATAGGTTGTATTTGCAATGGTGTTTGTTCTTCACTGGTTGACCTTTTCTTGTGGCAACAGGTCACAAATCTTGCTGCTGTGATGGCACACTGTGGTTTTTCACCCAGTAGATATGGGAGTTTATCAAATCGGGTTTGTTTTTGAATTCTTTGTGGGTCTGTGTAATCTGAGGGAAATATATGTCTCTAATATGGTCATACATTTGGCAGGAGGTTAGGAAGTGCAGCTCAGTTTCCACCTCATTTTGTGGGCGGTGTGAACATAGCCTGTCTTCTCTTGAGAGCCAGGTCTGCCTACGGCAGCCTTTCTCTATAGCAAGGCTATGCTCACTGAGTCTGTACATAGTCAAAGCTTTCCTTAAGTTTGGGTCAGTCACAGTGGTCAGGTATTCTGCCACTGTGTACTCTCTGTTTAGGGCCAAATAGCTCTGTTTTTTGTTAATTCTTTCCAATGTGTCAAGTAATTATCTTTTGGTTTTCTCATGATTTGGTTGAGTCTAACTGTGTTGCTGTGCTGGGGCTCTGTGGGGTGTGTTTGTGTTTGTGTACAGAGCCCCAGGACCAGCTTGCTTAGGGGACTCTTCTCCAGGTTCATCTCTCTGTAGGTGATGGCTTCGTTATCGAAGGTTTGGGAATCGCTTCCTTTTAGGTAGAATTTAACGGCTCTTTACTGGATGTGGATAATTAGCGGGTATCGGCCTATTTCTGCTCTGCATGCATTGTTTGGTGTTCTACGTTGTACACAGAGGATATTTTTGCAGAATTCTGCATGCAGAGTCTCAATTTGTTTTTTTTGTCCCATTTTGTGAATTCTTAGTTGGTGAGCGGACCCCAGACCTCACAACCATAAAGGGCAATGGGTTCTATAACTGATTCAAGTATTTTTAGCCAGATCCTAATTGGTATGTTGAATTTTATGTTCCTTTTGATGGCATAGAAAGCCCTTCTTGCCTTGTCTCTCAGATCGTTCACAGCTTTGTGGAAGTTACCTGTGGCGCTGATGTTTAGGCCGAGGTATGTATAGTTTTTTGTGTGCTCTAGGGCAAGTCTAGATTACATTTGTATTTGTGGTCCTGGCAACTGGACCTTTTTTGGAACACCATTATTTCTATCTTACTGAAATGTACTGTCAGGGCCCAGATCTGACAGAATCTGTGCAGAAGATTCTAGGTGCTGCTGTAGGCCCTCCTTGGTTGGGGACAGAAGCACCAGATCATCAGCAAACAGTAGACATTTGACTTCCCATTCTAGTAGGGTGAGGCCGGATGCTGCAGACTGTTCTGTTTCCCAATTCGTTTGTATATACACTACATTACCAAAAGTATGTGGACACCTGCTCGTCAAACATCGCATTCCAAAATCATGGGCATTCATATGGAGTTGGTCCCCGATTTGCTGCTATAACAGCCTCCATTCTTCTGGGAAGGCTTTCCACTAGATGTTGGAACATTGTTGTGGGGACTTGCTTCCATATTCAGCCACAAGAGCATTAGTGAAGTCGGGCACTGATGTTGGGCGATTAGGCCTGGCTTGCAGTCGGCATTCCAATTCCTCCCAAAGGTATTCGATGGGGTTTAGGTCAGGGCTCTGTGCGGGACAGTCAAGTTCTTCCACATCGATCTTGACAGACCTTTGTATATGGACCTCGCTTTGTGCACGGGGGCATTGTTATTCTGAAACAGGAAAGGGCCTTCCCCAAATTGATGCCATGAAGTTGGAGGCACAGCATCGACTAGAATGTCATTGTATGCTGTAGCGTTAAGATTTCCCTTCACTAGAACTAAGGGGCCTAGCCCGAACCATGAAAAACATTCCTCCTCCACCAAACTTTACAGTTGGCACTATGCATTGGGACAGGTAGAGTTCTCCTGGCATCCACCAAACCCAAATTAGTTTGTCAGACTGCCAGATAGTGAAGCGTGATTCATAACTCTGGAGAACCCGTTTCCACTGCTCCAGAGTCCAATGGCGGCGAGCTTTACTCCACTCCAGCCGACGCTTGGCATTGGTGATCTTAGACTTGTTGCTCGGCCATGGAAACCCATTTCATGAAGCTCCCGACAAACAGTTATTGTGCTGACGTTGCTTCCAGAGGCAGTTTGGAACTCGGTAGTGAGTATTGCAACTGAGGACAGACGATTTTTACACGCTACGTGCTTCAGCACTTGGCGATCTTGTTCTGTGAGCTTGTGTGGCCTACCAGTTCATGGTCGAGCTGTTGTTGCTCATTGACGTTTCCACGTCACAATAAAAGCACTTACAGTTGACCGGGGAAGCTAGCAGGGCAGATATTTGACAAACTGACTTGTTGGAAAGGTGGCATCCTTGATGGTGCCACGTTGAAAGTCACTGAGCTCTTCAGTAAGGCCATTCTACTGCCAATGTTTGTCTATGGCGATTGCATGGCTGTGTGCTCGATATTATACACCTGTCAGCAACTGGTGAGGTTTGTTAGTTTGTCAATTAGGGTGTGCAGGGTGAATACGTGGTCTGTCGTACGGTCATTTAGTAAAAAGACAATTTGACATTTGCTCAGTACGTTGTTTTCACTGAGGAAATGTACGAGTCTGCTGTTAATGATAATGCAGAGGATTTTCCCAAGGTTGCTGTTGGCGCATATCCCACGGTAGTTATTGGGGTCAAATTTGGGGAAGAAGCCATTGCTGAGGATGATGTTAAATGGTTTAAGTATAGCCAATTGGAATTTGTGGTCTGTATATTTTATCATTTAATGTAGGGTACCATCAACACCACAGGACTATTTTGTCCCGTAGTTCATTCAATGTAGTTGGAGAATCCAATGGGTTCTGGTAGTCTTTAATAGTTGATTCTAAGATTTGTATTTGATCATGTATATGTTGTTGCTGTTTGTTCTTTGTTATAGAGCTAAACAGACTGGAGAAGTGGTTTAGATAACTCTTTGTGTTGTTGATTGTTTAGTGTGTTCCATTTTTTTGCAGAAGTAGTTAGATTCTATGGATGCTTCAATTACATTGAGTTGATTTCTGATGTGTTGTTCCTTCTTTTTCCATAGTGTATTTCTGTATTGTTTTAGTGATTCACTATAGGGAATCCTCATGTTTTCTGTTTCTCAGTTTTTGGTTCGATAGGTTTCTCAGTTCCTTTCTTAGGTTTATGCATTCTTCATAAATACCAAATCAAATCATATCAAATCAAATTTTATTGGTCACATACACATGGTTAGCAGATGTTATTGTGAGTGTAGTGAAATGCTTGTGCTTCTAGTTCCGACAGTGCAGCAATATCTAACAGGTAATATCTAACAATCACATTTGCTAACCATTTGTCATTGTTGTTAATTTTCTTTCTGTTTGAAATGTTTATATTTGATAGGAAAGCTGTTTATGTGGTGCGTTCTGCCACGCTGATCCTCAACACTGGAGCCCCCCAGGGGTGCGTTCTTAGTCCCCTCCTGTACTCCCTGTTCACCCACGACTGCGTGGCCGAGCACAACTCCAACACCATCATTACGTTTGCTGATGACATAACAGTGGTAGGCCTGATCATTGACAACGATGAGACAGCCTATAGGGAAGAGGTCAGAGACCTGGTCGTGTGATGCCAGGACAACAACCTCTCCCTCAATGTGAGCAAGGCAAAATAGATGATTGTGGACTACAGGAAAAGGAGGGCTGAAAAGTCCCCCATTAACATTGACAGGGCTGAAGTGGAGCGGGTCGTGTGTTTCAAGTTCCTTGGTGTCCACATCACCAACAAACTATCATGGTCCAAACACACCAAGACAGTCATGAAGAGGGCACGACCACACCTTTCCCCCCTCAGGTGACTGAAAAGATTTGGCATGGGTCCTCAGATCCTCAAAAAGTTCTACAGCTGCACCATCGAGAGCATCCTGACCGGTTGCATCATCGCCTGGTATGGCAACAGCTCGGCATCAAATCCCAAAAGAAAGAAATGATCTCACTCCAATACATTTTTATAGAAAGTTAGCAAAAATAGATAAGATCTTGGTACCATGGAAAGGAAAATACCTGTCTATTTGTGGAAAAATCACCCTGATTAACTCTTCAGTTATATCACAGTTGACCTATTTGCTTATGGTTTTGCCTACACCTAGTGACCTACTTTTTAAATTATATGAACAAAAAATCTTCAATTTTATTTGGAATGGCAGGCCAGACAAAATTAAAAGGGCCTATTTATATAACGAATATGAATTTGGAGGGCAGAAATTATTCAATATTAAAGCATTCAATCTTAGCCCTGTATTGACGCTTTGCCTGTTTGATGGTTCATCGCAGGGCATAGCGGGATTTCTTGTAATCTTCCGGGTTAGAGTCCCGCACCTTGAAAGCAGCAGCTCAACCCTTTAGCTCAGTGCGAATGTTGCCTGTAATCCATGGCTTCTGGTTGGGGTATGTACGTACAGTCACTGTGGGGACGACGTCCTCAATGCACTTATTTATAAAGCCAGTGACTGATGTGGTGTATTCCATGTTCCAGTCTGTGATAGCAAAACAGTCCTGTAGTTTAGCATCTGCTTCATCTGACCACTTTTTTATAGACCGAGTCACTGGTGCTTCCTGCTTTAATTTTTGCTTGTAAGCAGGAATCAGGAGGATAGAGTTGTGGTCAGATTTACCAAATGGATGGTGAGGGAGAGCTTTGTACGTGTCTCTGTGTGTGGAGTACAGGTGATCTAGAATTTTTTTCCCTCTGGTTGCACATTTAACATGTTGATAGAAATTTGGTAGAACTGATTTAAGTTTCCCTGCATTAAAGTCTCTGGCCACTAGGAGTGCCGCCTCTGGGTGAGCAGTTTCCTGTTTGCTTATTTCCTTATACAGCTGACTGAGTGCGGTCTTAGTGCCAGCATCTGTTTGTGTTGGTAAATAAACAGCCACGAAAAGTATAGCTGAGAACTCTCTAGGCAAGAAGTGTGGCCTGCAATTTATCACAATATACGCAAAATCTAGAGACTTCCTTAGATTTCATGCACCAGCTCTTGTTTACAAATATGCACAGACCGCCCCCCCTCGTCTTACCGGAGTGTGCTGTTCTATCTTGCCGGTGCAGCGTATATCCTGCTAGCTGAATGTCGTCATTCAGCCACGATTCCGTGAAACATAGGATATTACAGTTTTTGATGTTCCGTTGGTAGGATATTTGTGATCGTACCTCGTTTAGTTTATTGTCCAATGATTGCACATTGGTGAGTAATATTGACGGTAACGGCAGCTTTCCTACTCTCTAGTAAATTGGTAGGAATGTCTCATCCTATGTTCAAGAATGGCCTTTTTCCCTTTATTCAGATTACACCTGCTCACTTTCGGTTGTTTGAAAAGGAAATAATCTCCAAAATATCGTAATTTTTTTAAACAAGCCTTAGAAATTTGGTTGCAATTTCAGTTTAATCCACCTGAAAAGACAGAACAAATAATACAACAAATATTGTGGTTAAACTCAAATATACTAATTGATAAATAAAAACACATTTTTCGAAGAAATGTTTAAAAAAAGGTATAATTTTTGTGGATGAAATCATAAATAGGACTGGTGGAGTGATGTCACACATGCAGCTAACACATATATGGAAATGTCTGCTCTACCCAAAATTACAACCAATTAATTGCAGCATTACCACAAAAATGGCAGAGGCAAGTAGAAGGGGAAAAAAGTAAGGAACTTGTATGTCGGCCCTGTATTAAAGAAAAGTGTGATAAATATAACATATACCAATTTCATTTAAGGACCAAAAAACGGACAGCTGTACCATTATAAATTGCAAAATAGTTGGGAAGAGATTTTCGATGTACCCATTCCATGGCACATGGTTTATGAATTGATACGCAAAACAACACCGGATTCAAAACTTAAAATTTTACTATTTAAATTGCTATACAAAATTCTTGCAACCAATAGAATGTTATATTTATGGGGATACAATCTTCCCAGCTCTGCAGATTCTGCTGTGAGGAGGCAGAGTCATTAGATCATTTATTTTGGTATTGTCCATATGTAGCTTGTTTTTGGTCACAGGTCCAGGAATGGCTGAAGAATTGCAACATTTACCTAGAACTAATGCTGCAGATAGCAATACTGGGTGATTTGAAAAGCCATAGTCAATCAATCAATAATATAATAATTATTTTAGCAAAACATTTTATTTTTAATTTACAATATGTAGAAGCTATGAGAATAGAAAGGTTCAGTACTTTTGACAAGCATCACAGCACAGTTGAAAAATATATGGCAAATAGAAATCCAAAATGGATGATGTTGAGAGATAGATGGGAGGGGATGAATGGAGCTGAAGGGTGGGACTAATAACAAGATAACCAATGTAAAACATACGGGGTCTGTAAAATGTATATAGGTTCAGATATTTTGTGAAATAGCACAGTTACAAATAGAAATCAAACTGGATGGACATCAGAAATAGAGGAAGGACTAAAAACAAACAAAATATAACTATTTTAAAATAGATTGTCTGTAAAATGTGTATAATATGTATAAACTGAAGGTAGAAGCCTGAGTGTTATTGTTTATTAGTTTACTTCAATTGGGGGAAGGGTGGTTGGGTTTGCGGGGAATAATAAAAATGTATTCTAAAAAAAGTATGTATGTCTATATAGGTATGTGTATGTATATATGTGTATATGTGTATATGTATGCATGCGTGTATGTATATGGATATATATATATTTACAAAAAAAGATATATGGGGGATTGGAAATGATGCAGACAATTACATTGATGGAAGCAACAATCTTTCCGCAATATTAAGTTGATCCACCACTTAAAAAAAAAAAAAGAAAACAGCTCAGCATCTGACTGTAAGGTGCTACAGAGGGTAGTGCTCTACAGAGGGTAGTGCTCTACAGAGGGTAGTGCTCTACAGAGGGTAGTGCTCTACAGGGGGTAGTGCTCTACAGAGGGTAGTGCTCTACAGAGGGTAGTGCTCTACAGAGGGTAGTGCTCTACAGGGGGTAGTGCTCTACAGAGGGTAGTGCTCTACAGAGGGTAGTGCTCTACAGAGGGTAGTGCTCTACAGAGGGTAGTGCTCTACAGGGGGTAGTGCTCTACAGGGGGTAGTGCTCTACAGAGGGTAGTGCTCTACAGAGGGTAGTGCTCTACAGAGGGTAGTGCTCTACAGGGGTAGTGCTCTACAGAGGGTAGTGCTCTACAGAGGGTAGTGCTCTACAGGGGGTAGTGCTCTACAGGGGGTAGTGCTCTACAGAGGGTAGTGCTCTACAGAGGGTAGTGCTCTACAGAGGGTAGTGATATGGGAACTGCTCAGCACCTGACCGTAAGGTGCTACAGAGGGTAGTGCGAACGACCCAGTACATCACTGCTCAGATGGTAGTGCGTACGACCCAGTAAATCACTGGGGCCAAGCTTCCTGCCATCCGGGACCTCTATACCAGGCGGTGTCAGAGGAAAGCCCAAAAAAGTGTCAAAGACTTCAGTCACCCAAGACCCAGACTGTTCTCTCTGCTACCGCACGGCAAGCGGTACCGGAGCGCCAAGTCTAGGTCCAAAAGGCTCCTTAACAGCTTCTACCCCAAAGCAATAAGACTGCTGAACAAAGAATTACATTGACCCCCCCCCCCCCACCCATTTGTTTTGTACACTGCTGCTACTCTCTGTTTATTATCTATGCATAGTCACTTCCCCCTACCTACATATTACCTCGACTAACCTGTACCCCTGCACACTGACTCAGTATATAGCCTCGCTAATGTTATTTTGTTGTTTTGATTTTACTTTTTACTTTAGTTTATTTCGTAAATATTTTATTTCTTGAACTGCATTGTTGGTTAAGGGCTTGTAAGCAAGTGTTTCACTGTTGTATTTAGCTCATGTGACACATACAATTTGATTTGATTCTCTCGGTGCATGTCCTTCGGGAAGGGGTCTCGCAGGTCTGGGCTGGGTGTTCGTTGCTCTGTTGCTCCTGTGTGAGGTGCTGGGGCTGCAGTTGAGGGTGACATCCTTCAGGGTCCTGGCAAAAGTTGGGATTGCTGACTTGTAAAGGTGGACCAGGTCGTAAAGGCTGTTCATGTCCAGGGTGGAGTGGTGGGTCAGGTAGACGTTAGGTTTTGAGGCACAGTCCTGGGAAATGTGTGCATTCACCTGCTGTATGGTGGCAGGGGGAAAGTATTTCCCTGGTAGCAGGGTGGAGATAACCACTTGTGCGCTGGGGAAAGTGGAAGAAGCTTTTTCAATCACTCCCTTGAGTGCTGTGGTCACTCTTTCCTGCTGGGCTCTCAGGTCGTTTGTGCCTGTGTGAATTATGATGTGGATGGGGGACCCTAGCCTGTCCTCTGAAAACAGCTCCAGGGCATACCTACTGTTTGGGTACCAGAGTTTGGCCACTTTGTGTTTGGGAAAATGTTTATTCTCTTGAATGTATTTCCCATTTGAGTCATTGAGGAGCACGATCTCCGGCTTTTGTGTGTCCTCAATGGATGTGTGGGGGTCGTCAGGAGGGCTATCGGGGGAGCTAACAGGAGGGCTGTTAGGAAGGGGTGGGGTCTGTTGGGTTCGTGGGTTCTGTGTTGTCTGTCCCATTGTGGTGTTGAGGTTGTGGTCCGGGTCGTAGGTGGGCTGTTCTGCTGGCTTCTCTGGGGGAGTATCCTGCTCTCTGTTACACCTCAGCTTCCTCACCTCATCCTTCACTGCTGTTAGCTGTGCCGTGTGTTCCTCTCCTCCTCCTTCACTGCTGTTAGCTGTGCCATGTGTTCCTCTCCTCCTCCTTCACTGCTGTTAGCTGTGCCGTGTGTTCCTCTCCTCCTCCTTCACTGCTGTTAGCTGTGCCATGTGTTCCTCTCCTCCTCCTTCACTGCTGTTAGCTGTGCCATGTGTTTCTCTCACCTCCTCCTTCACTGCTGTTAGCTGTGCCGTGTGTTCCTCTCTCTCCTCCTTCACTGCTGTTAGCTGTGCCGTGTGTTCCTCTCTCCTCCTCCTTCACTGCTGTTAGCTGTGCCGTGTGTTCCTCTCACCTCCTCCTTCACTGCTGTTAGCTGTGCCGTGTGTTCCTCTCTCCTCCTCCTTCACTGCTGTTAGCTGTGCCGTGTGTTCCTCTCTCCTCCTCCTTCACTGCTGTTAGCTGTGCCATGTGTTCCTCTCTCCTCCTCCTTCACTGCTGTTAGCTGTGCCATGTGTTCCTCTCTCCTCCTCCTTCACTGCTGTTAGCTGTGCCATGTGTTCCTCTCCCTACTCCTTCACTGCTGTTAGCTGTGCCATGTGTTCCTCTCTCCTCCTTCACTGCTGTTAGCTGTGCCATGTGTTTTTCTCTCCTCCTTCACTGCTGTTAGCTGTTCCATGTGTTCCTCTCTCTCCTCCTTCACTGCTGTTAGCTGTGCCTTGTGTTCCTCTCTCTCCTCCTTCACTGCTGTTAGCTGTGCCGTGTGTTCCTCTCTCCTCCTCCTTCACTGCTGTTAGCTGTGCCATGTGTTCCTCTCCCTCCTCCTTCACTGCTGTTAGCTGTGCCATGTGTTCCTCCCTCTCCTCCTTCACTGCTGTTGGCTGTTCTATGTGTTTCTCTCCCTCCTCCTTCAGTGTTGTTAGCTGTGCCATGTGTTCCTCTCTCCTTCCTCCTTCACTGCTGTTAGCTGTGCCATGTGTTCCTCCCTCTCCTCCTTCACTGCTGTTGGCTGTTCTATGTGTTCCTCTCCCTCCTCCTTCAGTGTTGTTAGCTGTGCCATGTGTTCCTCTCTCAACCTATATGTCTCACCTCAGTCCGGTGTGTAGCCAGCTCTCTCAGAAAGCTGGGCGGGGGGGTTGTGGGTCTGTGCTGAGTGGAGTGTATGGACTAGCTCTCTGAGCTCCACCATCTCTCTCTCCAGCTCTTTGAATGTGTCTCTCTCAACAATGGAGGAGCAGAGCAGTTGTAGGACCTGGGCCTGTTCAGTGCTGGGGGAGCTCCTCTCAGGGCTGCTCATCTGCTGGGCAGTTTAAGGATGAGGTGTGATCAGACTCACTCAGGATGGGGGAGTCGTCACAGAAAGAGAGCTTTTCCTGCTGGAACTGCACAAGGATGCCCTGCACCATTACTGTCCCAGACTGAGGATGCCCTGCACCATTACTGTCCCAGACTGAGGATGCCCTGCACCATTACTGTCCCAGACTGAGGATGCCCTGCACCATTACTGTCCCAGACTGAGGATGCCCTGCACCATTACTGTCCCAGACTGAGGATGCCCTGCACCATTACTGTCCCAGACTGAGGATGCCCTGCACCATTACTGTCCCAGACTGAGGATGCCCTGCACCATTACTGTCCCAGACTGAGGATGCCCTGCACCATTACTGTCCCAGACTGAGGATGCCCTGCACCATTACTGTCCCAGACTGAGGATGCCCTGCACCATTACTGTCCCAGACTGAGGATGCCCTGCACCATTACTGTCCCAGACTGAGGATGCCCTGCACCATTACTGTCCCAGACTGAGGATGCCCTGCACCATTACTGTCCCAGACTGAGGATGCCCTGCACCATTACTGTCCCAGACTTGTACATGTTGACAGAGGTTGTTTCAATTTCCTCAATGTCTAGTTTCCACCCTGGGCCAATACCTTCTCTCTTGACAGTAGTGTGGTCTTATAGCACTGTGCCATGCTAGAGGGTGGTCTGTCATTCGTTCATTTGTTCATTCGTTTTGTCATTCTATACTGTATGTCACTCATTCTACCCATTCTCTCTCTCTCTTTTTCACCCTCTCCACCCTCTCCATTTCTCTCCCTCTCTGCTGCTCCTCCCTTTTTCATATCAAGACAAAATCGGAAGACTTCAAAGGAAACCATGGCAACGTCTCCCCGAAAAATAAAGGGGTGGACAGTGGGGGAAAGGACAGTTACTTTGCTTTCCCTGCCATTCCCTTCAGTCAGGGTAGTATTTTGCATAATTTGGGTTTAGGATTAGCGGTTTGAAGAGCGGTCGTAATTCCATGTGTGTGTAATTACTGCTACAATGGAACTCTTCCCCAGAGCGTCAACAAACACACATCAAAGAGTTGTGAGGGGGGAGGGGTCTACTCATAACTGTG
This sequence comes from Salmo trutta, assembly GCF_901001165.1. Lineage (NCBI taxonomy): Eukaryota > Metazoa > Chordata > Actinopteri > Salmoniformes > Salmonidae > Salmo > Salmo trutta. Next base: position 58,766,774 of record NC_042961.1, on the reverse strand, counting down.
GAATCAGGGCAGTTCAAATTCAAATGTAACGGTCCGCCTGTAGTCTACTTCTCGGTTCTCTGTCTCCTTTGTATTTTGGCGAAATATTGTCGAAAATATGGACTAAATCATGTGATTTTATTTAATTCAACCTTTTAATCCTGCCAATTCAGACAAGTCTGATCTATTTATATATTCTGTCTAATCAACCCGTGTGTTAGCCTAGTAGGGGCTTGACCCAGGCTGTTTGGCCATGTATAGCTAGCAGACACATGCCCTGTCTCTCTCTGTACCTAATAAGCTTGTGATTAAACTAATGTTAGACTAGCGACCTCCAGACTGTGTAGCAGGCTGCTCCACCACATCTCTCACAGTAGGAGGTTAGGGTAAACTCATCTCTCTCTGCATGTATCCATGTGACCTAGCTGTATTCATTCATCTCTATTCATTCAGAGGCTAACTAGCTAATTAGCCTAAGTGTTAGTGTTAGCGACCTCTAGACTGTGTAGCAGACTGGTGTCACAGTGGGTGGGTGGAGCGATGATGATGTTTATAACATTAGCTCTGGGACTTTAACATACATTCCTACAGGGAGGGAGGGAGGGAGGGAGGGAGGGGAAGGGAGGGAGACACCAGAGCTCAATGATACCACTTAGTCAGCCTTCTGTTTATCACCACCTTCATCCTTCCCCTTCTCTCACTCGCTGCATTTCCTCACCCCTCCTTCCTCCTGATTCTCACCCCATAACCCTCCCTCCCAGGGCACCCTCCCTGCTCTTCCTTATGGCCATGCCCTTCTTTCTCCCTCTCTTCACCCCACCCGTCCCTGTTGAACCTGCTCTTGCCTCACGCTCCTCCCCCCTCCCCTTCCCCATCCCTCCTGCTGGAGAGTAAGGTTGTCTGTAGGTCAAGTGAGATAAAGATAGTGTTTAGGCATTTAGTTTAGGAAATCCATCCAGGACATTTAGTTTAGGAAATCCATCCAGGACATTTAGTTAAGGAAGGCCATCCAGGGCATTTAGTTAAGGAAATCCATCCAGGACATTTAGTTAAGGAAAGCCATCCAGGACATTTAGTTAAGGAAATCCATCCAGGACATTTAGTTAAGGAAATCCATCCAGGACATTTAGTTAAGGAAAGCCATCCAGGACATTTAGTTAAGGAAAGCCATCCAGGACATTTAGTTAAGGAAAGCCATCCAGGGCATTTAGTTAAGGAAAGCCATCCAGGACATTTAGTTAAGGAAAGCCATCCAGGGCATTTAGTTAAGGAAAGCCATCCAGGTCCACCAGAAGTTATCCACTGTATTATGACCAGGTGACAATCACACTCACCTGTCTGGAAGTAATCCAGGTTAGAATCATCACACCATTAAAACAGAAGCTAGGACTCAGTTCACCCTTTATTCCATTAAACCTGTAGGCTTTATAGCCAATCTATAGCCAACACTGTGGTAGCTATTACTGTCCATTCAGAAAGTACTCAGACCCCTTCACTTTTTCCACATTTTGTTACATTACAGCCTTATTCTAAAATTGATCAAATAGATTTTTTTTACTCGATAAATCTACACACAATACCCCATTATGACAAAGTAAAAACAGGTTTTTAGAAATGTTTGCAAATGTATAATTAAATAAAATTATGAAATATGACATTTACATAAGTATTCAGAGTCTTTACTCAGTACTTTGTTCAAGCACCTGGCAGCGATTACAGCCTTGAGTCTTCTTGGGTCTGACGCTACAAGCTTGGCACACCTGTATTTGGGGAGATTCTCCCATTCTTCTCTGCAGATCCTCTCAAGCTCTGTCAGGTTGGATCGGGAGCGTCGCTGCACAGCTATTTTCAGGTCTCTCCAGAGATGTTTGATCGGGTTCAAGTCCGGCTTCTGGCTGGGCCACTCAAGGACATTCAGAAACTTGTCCAGAAGCCACTCCTGTGCTGTCTTGGCTGTGTGCTTAGGGTCGTTGTCCTGTTGGAAAGTGAACCTTTACCCCAGTCTGAGGTCCTGAGCGCTCTGGAGCAGGTTTTCATCAAGGATCTCTTTGTACTTTGCTCCGTTCATCTTTCCATCGATCCTGACTAGTCTCCCAGTCGCTGCCAATTACAAACACCCCCACAGCATGATGCTGCCACCACCATGCTTCACCGTAGGGATGGTGCCAGGTTTCCTCCAGAAGTGATGCTTGGCATTCAGACCAAAGAGTTAAATCTTGGTTTCATAAGACCAGAGAATCTTGTTTCTCATGGTCTGAGTGTCCTTTAGGTGCCTTTTGGCAAACTCCAAGTGGCCTTTTACTGAGGAGTGGCTTCCGTCTGGCCACTCTACCATAAAGGCCTGTTAGATGGAGTGCTGCAGAGAATGTTGTGCTTCTGGAAATTTCTCCCATCTCCACAGAGGAAATCTGGAGCTCTGCTAGAGTGACCAATTGGGTTCTTGGTTACATCCTGACCAAGGCTCTTCTCCCCCGATTGCTCAGTTTGGCCGGGCGGCCAGCTCTTGGTGATTCCAGACGTATTCCATGTAAGAATGATGGAGGCCACTGTGTTCTTGGTGACCTTCAATGCTGCAGAAATGTTTTGGTACCCCTCCCCTGATCTGTGCCTCGACACAAACATGTCTCCAAACTCTACAGACAATTCCTTCGACCTCATGGCTTGGTTTTTGCTGTGACATGCACTGTCAACTGTGTGACCTTATATAGACAGGTGTGTGCCTTTCCAAGTCATGTGCAATCAATTGAATTTACCACAGGTGGACTCCAATCAGGTTGTAGAAACATCTCATGAATGATCAATGGAAACAGGATGCACCTGAGCTCAATTTCGAGTCTCATATCAAAGGGTCTGAATACTTACAAAAATAAGGTCATTCTGTTGTCATTTTTTTATACATTTGCAAAAAAATTATATAAACCTGCTTTTGCTCTGTCATTATCGGGTATTGTGTGTAGATTGACGAGGAAAAAATGTATGTAATCAATTTTAGAATAAGACTATAACAAAACAAAATGTGGAAAATGGATGGGGTCTGAATACTTTCCGAATGCACTGTATGTATTAGTGGATTACATCTAGAGGTAGCAAGACGATCTCTCTTTCTCACGGTCTTTCTTTCTCCATCCCTATTTCCATGTCGCATTGTGTACCAGTGTTGAGCACGTCTAGGCAGGTTCCTCAGCATGTTGCTATAGCAACGGCCCCTTGGCTCGACGACACACTTTCTCTTCCCTCCTCTCTCCTCTCCTCTTCTGTCCTCTCCTCTCTTCCTCTCCAGCACTCGTTGACCTGCTGCTCTGTCCTACTAGCTTAAAACTACATCCACTACTGTAGCTATGACAATAGCAGCTACAGTAACACATATGCCTCTGAGGGAGAAATAGACAGAGGCAGAGAGAGAGAGAGAGAGAGAGAGAGAGAGAGTGAAAGAGGCAGAGAAATAGGCGGCGAGAGAGAGAACGAGATAGAGAGAGGAATAGGCAGAGGCAGAGAGACAGAAAGAGGCAGAGGCAGACGCAGGGAGAGAGAGAGACAGAGAGAGACAGAGCAGAGAGAATGAGGCAGAAGCAGAGAGAGACAGAGAGAGACAAAGCAGAGAGAATGAGGCAGAAGCAGAGAGAGACAGAGAGAGACAGAGCAGAGAGAATGAGGCAGAAGCAGAGAGAGACAGAGAGAGACAGAGCAGAGAGAATGAGGCAGAAGCAGAGAGAGAGAGAGAGACAGAGAGAATGAGGCAGAAGCAGAGAGAGAGAGAGAGAGAGACAGAGAGAATGAGGCAGAAGCAGAGAGAGAGAGAGAGAGAGAGAGAGACAGAGAGAATGAGGCAGAAGCAGAGAGAGACAGACACACTTAGGGTTCATCTACACATTTCATTAGTGGCCTGGTTTTTCCAGTCTTGGCAGGCAGTGTGTGTGCGCATGTGTGTGTGTGATTGTGTGTGTGTGTTTTCCCAGGTCAGCACTCTGGAAGTCAGCCATTCCCACAGTCTCTCCCACGCTTCCAAGATAATCACTATGACAATTACTATCACATAGATAACTGGCGTGAATACACACACACACACACACTATATACACACACATCCACACACACTAGATACACACATTCATACACAAACACACACACTGGTCCGACACGTCACACACACCGTCACAGTTAAAATCCCAGGTCACAAGAGAGCAAAGCGAGGCCTACAGCTCTATCTAACAGAACAGCTGTCAGGAGAGAGAGTGAAGCCTACAGCTCTATCTAACAGAACAGCTGTCAGAAGAGAGAGGGAAGCCTACAGCTCTATCTAACAGAACAGCTGTCAGGAGAGAGAGTGAAGCCTACAGCTCTATCTAACAGAACAGCTGTCAGCAGAGAGAGTGAAGCCTACAGCTCTATCTAACAGAACAGCTGTCAGAAGAGAGAGTGAAGCCTACAGCTCTATCTAACAGAACAGCTGTCAGAAGAGAGTGTGAAGCCTACAGCTCTATCTAACAGAACAGCTGTCAGAAGAGAGAGTGAAGCCTACAGCTCTAACAGAACAGCTGTCAGAAGAGAGAGTGAAGCCTACAGCTCTATCTAACAGAACAGCTGTCAGAAGAGAGAGTGAAGCCTACAGCTCTATCTAACAGAACAGCTGTCAGAAGAGAGAGGGAAGCCTACAGCTCTATCTAACAGAACAGCTGTCAGGAGAGAGAGGGAAGCCTACAGCTCTAACAGAACAGCTGTCAGGAGAGAGAGTGAAGCCTACAGCTCTATCTAACAGAACAGCTGTCAGGAGAGAGAGTGAAGCCTACAGCTCTATCTAACAGAACAGCTGTCAGAAGAGAGAGTGAAGCCTACAGCTCCATCTAACAGAACAGCTGTCAGGAGAGAGAGTGAAGCCTACAGCTCTATCTAACAGAACAGCTGTCAGGAGAGAGAGTGAAGCCTACAGCTCTATCTAACAGAACAGCTGTCAGAAGAGAGAGGGAAGCCTACAGCTCTAACAGAACAGCTGTCAGGAGAGAGAGTGAAGCCTACAGCTCTATCTAACAGAACAGCTGTCAGGAGAGAGAGGGAAGCCTACAGCTCCATCTAACAGAACAGCTGTCAGAAGAGAGAGTGAAGCCTACAGCTCTATCTAACAGAACAGCTGTCAGGAGAGAGAGGGAAGCCTACAGCTCTATCTAACAGAACAGCTGTCAGAAGAGAGAGTGAAGCCTACAGCTCTATCTAACAGAACAGCTGTCAGGAGAGAGAGTGAAGCCTACAGCTCTATCTAACATGTAGCTTCTTCAGAGAGAAAGATAGAGGGACAGAGAAGGAGGGACCGAAAGAGAGAGAGAGTTATTTGCAAAACCGTTTTTCTCTCTTTCCACAAGGACATCTTGATCCCCTATCATATGCCAGTTGTTGCGTGATAGGGTACTGTAGGGCTCTGGTCTAAAGTAGTGCACTATATAGGGAGTAGGGTGCCATTTGGGACTCATACAGTTGCCTCTCCAAATGCTGTCCTCTCCCCTGTGACCAGACAGCCCAGCATTAGAGCAGTAATAGCTCTGTAGTGGTCCGGCTCATTGGGCGCTGCACAGATCCCAGTCACACTGACACGAAGCAGCTTGACAGGAAATTGTTCCCTGCGGGCCTGACACCAGCCCAATGTCACACAGCTTAGTTATACTAACGCTGATCATAGATCAGATCCATGTCTCTGTATCAGTGGATATAGTTAGGAGATAGTTAGGTCAGCAGCATCCCACTGCTGGCTTGCCTCTGAAGCTAAGCAGTGTTGGTTCTGGATGGGATACCAGATTCTGCTGGAAGTGGTGTTGGAGGACCAGTAGGAAGCAGTCTTTCTTCTGTTCTAAAATTAATAATATACAACTCTGGAAAAAATTAAGAGACCACTGCATAATTATCGGTTTCTCTGGTTTTACAATTTATAGGTATGTGTTTGGGTAAAATGAACATTTTTGTTTCATTCTATAAACTACTGAAAACATTTCTCCCAAATTCCAAATAAAAATATTGTTATTTAGAGCATTTATTTGCAGAAAATGACAGCTGGTCAAAATAACCAAAAAGATGCAGTGTTGTCCGACCTTGAATAATGCAAGAAAATAAGTTAATATTCATTTTTAAACAACACAATACTAATGTTTTAACTTAAGAAGAGTTCAGAAATCAACATTTGTTGGAATAACCCTGATTTTCAATCACAGCTTTCATGCGTCTTGGCATGCTCTCCACCAGTCTTTCACATTGATGTTGGGTGACTTTATGCCACTCCTGGCGAAAAAATCCAAGCAGCTCTGCTTTGTTTAATGGCTTGTGACCATCCATCTTCCTCTTGATCACATTCCAGAGGTTTTCAATGGGGTTCAGGTCTGGAGATTGGGCTGGCCATGACAGGGTCTTGATCTGGTGGTCTTCCATCCACACCTTGATTGACCTGGCTGTGTGGCATGGAGCTTTGTCCTGCTGGGAAAAACCCATCCTGAGTTGGGGAACATTGTCAGAGCAGAAGGAAGCAAGTTTTCCTCCAGGACAACCTTGTACGTGGCTTGATTCATGCGTCCTTCACAAAGACAAATCTGCCCGTTTCCAGCCTTGCTGAAGAACCCCCAGATCATCACCGATCCTCCACCAAATGTCACAGACCTGGAGAGGCCTACAAGCCACAGTGTCTCGTACCCACTGTAAAATTTGGTGGAGGATGTCCTGGAAGAAAACTTGTTTCCTTCTGCTCTGACAATGTTCCCCAACTCTGAGGATAGTTTTTTCCAGCAGGACAATTAAAAATATATATATATATTTAACCTTTATTTATTAACTAGGCAAGTCAGTTAAGAACAAATTCTTATTTACAATGACAGCCTAGGAACAGTGGGTTAACTGCCTTGTTCAGGGGCAGAACAACTGATTTTTACCTTGTCGGTTCAGGGATTCAATCTAGCAACCTAACGCTCTAACCACTAGGTTACCTGCTGCCCCACCTGCCACAATGCTCTCTCTCCTCTCTTTCCCTCATCATCTCCTTACTGATCTCTCTCTCTCTCTCTCTCTCTCTCTCTCTCTCTCTCTCTCTCTCTCTCTCTCTCTCTCTCTCTCTCTCTCTCTCTCTCTCTCTCTCTCCCCAAGTCCCCCACCATGCTGTAGGTAAACCACGGTATAGAGCCCAGACATCTGTCTCTCTCTCTCTCCCCAAGTCCCCCACCATGCTGTAGGTAAACCACGGTATAGAGCCCAGACATCTGTCTCTCTCTCTCTCTCTCTCTCTCTCTCTCTCTCCCCAAGTCCCCCACCATGCTGTAGGTAAACCACGGTATAGAGCCCAGACATCTGTCTCTCTCTCTCTCTCTCTCTCTCTCTCTCTCTCTCTCTCCCCAAGTCCCCCACCATGCTGTAGGTAAACCACGGTATAGAGCCCAGACATCTGTCTCTCTCTCTCTCTCTCTCTCTCTCTCTCTCTCCCCAAGTCCCCCACCATGCTGTATGTAAACCACGGTATAGAGCCCAGACATCTGTCTCTCTCCTCTCTCTCTATCTCTCTCCTCCTCCCCAGTCCCCCACCATGCTGTAGGTAAACCACGGTATAGAGCCCAGACATCTGTCTCTCTCTCTCTCTCTCTCTCTCTCTCTCCCCAAGTCCCCACTCATGCTGTAGGTAAACCACGGTATAGAGCCCAGACATCTGTCTCTCTCTCCTCCGCTCTCTCTCTCTCTCTCTCTCCCCCAAGTCCCCCACCATGCTGTAGGTAAACCACGGTATAGAGCCCAGACATCTGTCTCTCTCCTCTCTCTCTCTCTCTCTCTCTCTCTCTCTCTCTCTCTCCCCAAGTCCCCCACCATGCTGTAGGTAAACCACGGTATAGAGCCCAGACCATCTGTCCTCTCTCTCTTCTCTCTCTCTCTCTCTCTCTCTCCTCTCCCCAAGTCCCCCACCATGCTGTAGGTAAACCACGGTATAGAGCCCCCAGACATCTGTCTCTCTCTTCTCTCTCCTTCTCTCTCTCTCGTCTCCTCCCCACGTCCCCACCATGCTGTAGGTAAACCACGGTATAGAGCCCAGACATCTGTCTCTCTCTCTCTCTCTCTCTCTCTCTCTCTCTCTCTCCCAAGTCCCCCCCACCATGCTGTAGGTCAAACACGCTATAGAGCCCAGACATCTGTCTCTCTCTCTCTCTCTCTCTCTCTCTCTCTCTCTCTCTCTCCCAAGTCCCCCACCATGCTGTAGGTAAACCACGGTATAGAGCCCAGAATATCTGTCTCTCTCTCTCTCTCTATCTCTCTCTCTCTCTCCCAAGTCCCCCAACCATGATGTAGGTAAACCACGGTATAGAGCCCAGACATCTGTCTCTCTCTCTCTCTCTCTCTCCTCTCTCTCTCTCCCCAAGTCCCCCCACCATGATGTGGTAAACCACGGTATAGAGCCCAGACATTCTTCTCCTCTCTCTCTCTCTCTCTCTCTACCCCAAGTCCCCCACCATGCTGTAGGTAAAACCACGGTATAGAGCCCAGACATCTGTCTCTCTCTCTCTCTTCTCTCTCTCTCTCTCTCTCTCCCCAAGTCCCCCCCACCATGCTGTAGGTAAACCACGGTATAGAGCCCAGACAATCTGTCTCTCTCTCTATCTCTCTCTCTCTCTCTCTCTCTCTCTCTCTCCCCAAGTCCCCCACCATGCTGTAGGTAAACCACGGTATAGAGCCCAGACATCTGTCTCTCTCTCTCTCTCTCTCTCTCTCTCTCTCTCTCTCTCTCCCAAGTCCCCCACCATGCTGTAGGTAAACCACGGTATAGAGCCCAGACATCTGTCTCTCTCTCTCTCTCTCTCTCTCTCTCCCCAAGTCCCCCACCATGCTGTAGGTAAACCACGGTATAGAGCCCAGACATCTGTCTCTCTCTCTCTCTCTCTCTCTCTCTCTCTCCCCAAGTCCCCCACCATGCTGTAGGTAAACCACGGTATAGAGCCCAGACATCTGTCTCTCTCTCTCTCTCTCTCTCTCTCTCTCTCTCTCCCCAAGTCCCCCACCATGCTGTAGGTAAACCACGGTATAGAGCCCCAGGACATCATGTCTCTCTCTCTCTCTCTCTCTCTCTCTCTCTCTCTCTCCCCAAGTCCCCCCACATGCTTTAGGTAAACCACGGTATAGAGCCCCAGACATATGTTCTCTCTCCTCCTCCTCTCTTCTCCTCTCTCTCTCTCTCTCTCTCTCCCCAAGTCCCCCACCATGCTGTAGGTAAACCACGGTAATAGAGCCCAGACATCTGTCTCTCTCTCTCTCTCTCTCTCTCTCTCTCCCCACGTCCCCCACCATGCTGTGAGGTAACCCACGGTATAGAGCCCCAGACATCTGTCTCTCTCTCTCTCTCTCTCTCTCCTCTCTCTCTCCCAGTCCCCCACCATGCTGTAGGTAAACCACTGGTATGTTTATATCTTATTGAGACCCAGACATCTGTCTCTCTCTCTCTCTCTCTCTCATCTCTCTATCTCCCCAAGTCCCCCCCACCATGCTGTAGGTAAACCCACGGGTTATAGAGCCCAGACATCTGTCTCTCTCTCTCTCTCTTCTCTCTCTCTCTCTCTCTCTCTCCCCAAGTCCCCCACCATGCTGTAGGTAAACCACGGTATAGAGCCCAGACATCTGTCTCTCTCTCTCTCTCTCTCTCTCTCTCTCTCCCCAAGTCCCCCACCATGCTGTAGGTAAACCACGGTATAGAGCCCAGACATATGTCCTCTCTCTCTCTCTCTCTCTCTCTCTCTCTCCCCCAAGTCCCCCCACCATGCTGTAGGTAAACCACGGTATAGAGCCCAGACATCTGTCTCTCTCTCTCTCTCTCTCTCTTCTCTCTCTCTCCCCAAGTCCCCCCACATTGCTGTAGGTTAAACCACGGTATTATAGAGCCCAGACATCTGTCTCTCTCTCTCTCTCTCTCTCTCTCTCTCTCCCAAGTCCCCCACCATGCTGTAGGTTAAACCACGGTATAGAGCCCAGACATCTGTCTCTCTCTCTCTCTCTCTCTCTCTCTCCTCTCTCACTCCAAGTCCCCCACTGCATGCTGTAGGTTAAACCACGGTATAGAGCCCAGACATCTGTCTCTCTTCTCTCCTCTCTCTCTCTCTCTCTCTCCCAAGTCCCCCACCATGCTGTAGGTAGTAAACCACGGGTATAGAGCCCAGACATCTGTCTCTCTCTCTCTCTCTCTCTCTCTCTCTCTCTCTCTCTCTCTCTCTCTCCCAAGTCCCCCACCATGCTGTAGGTAAACTACGGTATAGAGCCCAGACATCTGTCTCTCTCTCTCTCTCTCTCTCTCTCTCTCCCCCAAGTCCCCCCCATGCTGTAGGTAAACCACGGTATAGAGCCACACATCTGTCTCTCTCTCTCTCTCTCTCTCTCTCTCTCTCTCCCAAGTCCCCCACCTTGCTGTAGGTAAACCACGGTATAGAGCCCAGACATCTGTCTCTCTCTCTCTCTCTCTCTCTCTCTCTCCCCAAGTCCCCCCCATGCTGTAGGTAAAACCACGGTGTATAGAGCCCAGACAATCTGTCTCTCTCTCTCCTCTCTCTCTCTCCTCTCTCTCCCCAGTTCCCCCCCCCACCCCCCCCACCATGCTTGTAGGGTAAACCACGGTATAGAGCCCAGACATCGTGCTCTCTCTCTCTCTCCTCTCTCTCTCTCTCTCTCCCAAGTCCCCCCACCATGCTGTAGGTAAACCACGGTATAGAGCCCAGACATCTGTCTCTCTCTCTCTCTCTCTCTCTCTCTCTCTCTCCCCAAGTCCCCCACCATGCTGTAGGTAAACCACGGTATAGAGCCCAGACATCGGTCTCTCTCTCTCTCTCTCTCTCTCTCTCTCCCCAAAGTCCCCCCACCATGCTGTAGGGTAAACCACGGTATAGAGCCCCAGACATCTGTCTCTCTCTCTCTCTCTCTCTCTCTCTCTCTCTCTCTCTCTCTCCCCAAGTCCCCAACCATGTCTGTAGGTAAACCACGGGTTATAGAGCCCCAGACATCTGTCTCTCTCTCTCTCTCTCTCTCTCTCTCTCTCCCCAAGTCCCCCACCATGCTGTAGGTAAACCACGGTATAGAGCCCAGACATCTGTCTCTCTCTCTCTCTCCCCAAGTCCCCCACCATGCTGTAGGTAAACCACGGTATAGAGCCCAGACATCTGTCTCTCTCTCTCTCTCCCCAAGTCCCCCACCATGCTGTAGGTAAACCACGGTATAGAGCCCAGACATCTGTCTCTCTCTCTCTCTCTCTCTCTCTCTCTCTCTCTCTCTCTCCCCAAGTCCCCCACCATGCTGTAGGTAAACCACGGTATAGAGCCCAGACATCTGTCTCTCTCTCTCTCTCTCTCTCTCTCTCTCCCAAGTCCCCCACCATGCTGTAGGTAAACCACGGTATAGAGCCCAGACATCTGTCTCTCTCTGTCCGTCCTTCTCTCCCTCATTTCCTCCTCCTCTCCATACTGATCTCTCCATATCTCTCTCTCTCCCCAGGTGAACCACCATGCCTTTGGTAAAGCGCTGTATAGAGCCCAGACACCTGTGTCGAGGTGCGGTACCTGATGGAGTCACCAGTGAACTGGAGTGTGTTACCAACAGCACCCTCGCTGCCATCATCAAACAGCTGGGCAGCCTAAGTAAGTAGTGTGTTTCAGGGTCACGTTTCCCTGAGGTACAGATCTAGGATCAGCTTCCCCTTCACAAAACCTAACGTTAACTTTTAATGGAGAAAATGCAAAACTGACCCAAGATCAGCGTCTAGGGGCTACTCCACTCTACACCAGTGGTGGTCGGTGCTGTTTATGATGAGGGAGGACGATTTTATTTTTAATGAGCATGACCTTATTTCTTTACAGCATATTGGATGACTGTCCTTCATATTCCACTCACCCAGCTCAATGTAACATAGATAGATTTAGGCTAGGTCGAGATCGAGAGGTACATTTGAGTAATCAAGGTGACAGACAGGGACATATTCAAAACCGCCTTGCACACTCTTGCCTGCATCTAGTTGATCTAGTGTGTAATCATTAGTTCAACAGTGCAAACAAGAGTTTCTATTGAAAAAATTCAGTTAGGTTAATCGCCGTTTTGTTCCGTTTGCTTTCATTTAAGAAATGTTTTTTCAACAGAATTGGCCGAATGAATACACCCCTGATCATGTGTACACACAGTTCACTTTCATAGCAGCCACATAAAAACAGCATCATCACTTTTTTTTAAGGGGGTAGATCAGCTTTAATATTACAGATAAATTGTAGATTCCATCAATATAGTCACTGCATCATTTCCAATCCCCCATATATTATTTGGTAAATGTGTATATATATATGTATACACTGCCAGTCAAATGTTTTAGAACACATACACATTCCAGGGTTTTTCTCTATTTTTACTATTTTCTACATTGTAGAATAATAGTGAAGACATCAAAACTATGAAATAACACATATGGAATCATGTAGTAACCAAAAAAAGTGTAAAAATATTATAAAATATATTTGAGATTTGAGATTTTTCAAAGTTCCCACCGTTTGACTTGATGACACCTTCAATTCTCGGGCCGACTCTTTTCTCTGTATATATCAATGATGTCGCTCTTGCTGCGGGTGATTCTTTGATCCACCTCTACGTGTCTTTGGCAGATTAAGATGAAGATTAATCTTTATGAAAAATTCTCTGTAATTATTATTACGTGATTAAACTACTTAATCATGTAACTGTAATTAACTAGGGCACCAAGGAAAATATTCAGATTACAAAGTTATAATTTTCCTAATATAACTTTCAGATATTTTAATATCTGATCACTTAGTCTTCTGATTAATGAATTATTCTTTACCTCACGTTAGTCTCATTCCAAACAACGTAAATTGTTGGTTATCTGCACAAACCCAGTCTTCACTATGAGTCATCCATACATCAATTGTCTTAAAATCATTTATTTACTAACTAAGTACTCACAGAAATGCATAACACAAACAAACAAAGTAGATATGGTTACAAGGAAATGAAAGGGGAATGTGCCCTAGTGGGCTAAACCAGTATCGTGGCTTGGTGAACAAAAAGGGAAGTGGGGGTCGACTGAGCGAAGACAAAACAAAGTTCATAATTATAACAATTGAAATGCTAATCCTTTTCACATGAACACTCACTCATTCGGGAATAATTGCAATCAATATATATATATATTTACGCTCAGTGTGTCGTCGGGATCTCTGTTGAAAAGTTTGTTTCTGTTGGAGAGTTTGTCCGCCCTCGCTCTCTCTGTCGTGGTTAGAATGTATCGTTCAGAGTGACATTCATCCATGTTGTTATAGATTAGATGTTTCGGTGGTTGTCGATCTTCACGTTCAATGATACCGAATTCCTAGCTGCAGACTAGTAATTAGTATCAAAGATTTGTTCTTATTCTGTCGGTATCAATAGTCTAAGTTTAACCACGTGGTATGGTTAAAAGATTCAGCAATCTACTCAAACCTTAGCTTATACTCAGGTTTATGGTCTCTACAAAAACCTTGGCCCTCTCATAGTTATCGAGTTAAGCTGGTCTCGTCTCAACCCTTAGCCCTCTCGTTATCGAGGTAAGCTGGTCTGGTGATAGAAAACCCGGGTGGGGGTTTTATTCGGAAGAGCAGAAAAGGGCCTGTCCCATGACGCCAGACCATAACTGTGCTCATGGGCGGTCCTCTGATTTAGTTAAACTCCGAAGGGAATTGAAGTTTCCTTCATGAAACAGTCTAAAATCACATTACATAATTTCACAAATAGTTTCATCTTTACTCATTCATTTTATACAACCATTAGATGTAAGCCTCATAGCGGAGACACTTGTATCAACATGGTTATGGTAATGTAGCTGTATTGTCTCTCTTGAGCTTCACAAAATTGTACCAAACGGACCAGTTCGTAGCTGGATTCTTCACCGATCTTTTATACCTTCTCCAGAATATGAATATCGTTCAGTTCTCCAGTTCTGTGAGGTGGAAGAAATCCCTTTGTTCTCTCTATGAAACTCACACTCTCTATACTCTGGCCATGAGGAGCGGATCTCCTCCAGGAATTTACGACCTCTCTGACCACAGCAGCCTGAGTGTAGGAGACAGAGAGAGGGGGATTGTGCAGAGGTAGGGGGATGCTCGCTGTGTCCAAAGAGGGAAACGTCATGACAACACCATTCTGTAAACATCTGACCCTTCTTTGGACACTGTGTTAACAAACCTCCAAATGAGCTTCAACACCATACAACACTCCTTCCGTGGCCTCCAACTGCTCTTAAATGCTAGTAAAACAAAATGCATGCTCTTCAACTGATCGCTGCCCGCACCCCCCCCCCCCCCCCCCCCCCCACCCCCCCGACTAGCATCACTACTCTGGACGGTTCTGACTTAGAATATGTGGACAACTATAAATACCTAGGTGTCTGGCTAGACTGTAAATTCTCCTTCCAGACTCACATTAAACATCTCCAATCCAAAGTTAAATCTAGAATCGGCTTCCTATTTTGCAACAAAGCCTCCTTCACTCATGCTGCCAAACTTACCCTAGTAAAACTGACTATCCTACCGATCCTTGACTTTGGCATGCCATTTACCAATTAGCCTCCAACACTCTACTCAGCAAATTGGATGCAGTCTATCACAGTGCCATCCGTTTTGTCACCAAAGCCCCATATACTACCCACCACTGCGACCTGTATGCTCTCGTTGGCTGGTCCTCGCTACATATTCATTGCCTAACCCACTGG